>NW_013667645.1:97167-106597 GCF_000517525.1 Limulus polyphemus
GATTCATCAGGCGGAAAACGAAGTTTTATAATAATGGAATGTTCGAAAAGTGACACTAAAAACGGTGCTAATTCGGTAACCCGTGGCCTGATTTAATTGAAACTTGTTTTATTCTGTTTCTATTCTCATTTCATTACAAATATGACTATTGTGCACTGTTTTTGCTGTATTTAGTTACAGACAAGCACACAAACAAACAATCTCAGTGTTTTAGTAGTATATAGATGTTCAGTATTTGATTGCATATTTGTGTTTGGATGGTTACCTTCTACTGGACTTATGAACTGATTATTAGATTTTCCTGTTTCAACACGTCTTCCTACCAAGCAACTTACTTGAGATCCTGTGTAGCACAGTTTGAATCTAACATTTCTTACTTAATGAGAGACATTGGGTTTATCCATAATGACTAGCATTACCCACTTGGTTGGTCTTTCTCTTTCATCATAAGGGAGGCCATAATCTCAAGATAACATCTTCCCTACCTGTGAATAACACTGTTGGCATCTGTGTTCTTGCATAATGTGCAGCATTGTGACAATATCACCTTTGGGCAGAACAAGTATCTGTAGATAACAAGTAAGGAACAAATAGACAATAATCTCAAGATAGCATCTGCTCTACCAGTGAAGGACACTATTGTCATCTATATTCTTGCACAGTGTAAAGAGTTATAACAATACTTCCTGTGGGCAGGACAAATTTTATCTCTAGAGAACAAATAAGGAACAAGTATGTAGTAACTTCTACCAAAATAGCTGAGAAGATTATAAAATAACTATTACAATACATAATATATAGTCTTAAGTATGAGTAACAGGGTTTGCTCGAGGTCATCAGTTGGGCACACTTGTTGCTGGCAGTATTTTTGATTCTTAAACCAAGAACACCCAATGAAATTAGGCCTATTTAGCAAAATTACCAAGCACCAAAATAAAACTGTTGCATGAAAGGGCAGCTAGAAGGAATCAACTTAACATTTTTCTGTACCATTTTGTACATTAAGATATGTATGGTATGTCTACTTACTACATTTAGTTAAATGGGTATAAATTAGAGACAATCTGCATTCATTAGTTCTTGCAATTCCATATTTTTAACATAACCTAATATACAGACAGCAAAGGACCAGTAAAGTACTGGCCTCCAATGCTGATGGTTGTTCCCCTCCTGTAAAGTACTGGCCTCCATCAATGCTGATGGTTGATTCCTCTCCTGTAAAGTACTGACCTCCATCAATGCTGATGGTTGATTCCTCTCCTGTAAAGTACTGGCCTCCATCAATGTTAATGGTTGATTCCTCTCCTGTAAAGTACTGGCTTCCATCAATGTTAATGGTTGATTCCTCTCCTGTAAAGTACTGGCTTCCATCAATGCTGATGGTTGATTCCCTCCTGTGAAATACTGGCCTCCATCAATGTTAATGGTTGATTCCTCTCCTGTAAAGCACTGGCTTCAATCAGTGCTGATGGAAACTTATTCTGTTTGTCAGTTACTCTGTTAGAAAAATAAAATTCTTAAATTTGTGTCCTCTCATCCTATCATCTTAAAAATTTGACATAGAAGAAACATAGGCCTTTATCCTATTGATTCCCCTCTCCTGAATAATCTTGTAAATTTCTGTAAGATCAACTGTTATCCTCATTTTTTCAAGAGAAGATGAATTGAGAGATCAACCAATCCCTATAAGGTAACTTTTCCATCCATGGAATCATACTTGTAGACCTCTGAACCACTTCCAGTAATTTATTCTCCTTTCTTCCATAAATAGAACCAAACTTTAAATGAGGCCCTATTAGTAGTATATATAGAGGAAACTGCCACTCTCAACTTGTAAGCGATATGTCTATAAATACACCATAAAATTATATTCTCTTTACTAATTGCAACACATCAGTGCTTCAGTGGGTTGAATGACTTATCCACCATTATGCTGCTTTTGAATAGGTTCCCATTTATATTAAACATGATCTGAATTATGATAACCCAAATGCATTATATTGTACTTATTTTAAAGGTCATATGACAGTTATTTGTTTAACTTAATAATTGATTAAAGTAATTCTTTAATAAGTCAACATCCTAAGTACAGCTGTAAATATCAAAGACTTTAATATCAACAGTAAACTTTACTAATGTCAGGGGACAAAATATCTGGGTTTGCATTGTAATTTGTGAATCATAACAACCCTAGCTGCGAAACACTTTCTTCTTCGCTTAACATAACGTGCAAATCATTTCTTTCTCTTGTATGTTGTCTCCAACAACACATTGAAAGTGAAATAACATTTCGGTTTGATATACCAAAGCCGATGTTCATTTCTTGTAAATTCCCACCAAATGACACATACGGTATTTTCACACTCTGTCATGCGCATATTGCATACACATACATTTTGTAGTAGTCTGCTCATGATGTTTGGAATGTGGCTGGTCGGCATTCACAGACTAGCGAACTAGACTATGCTATGTATGTACAGTACATGGACTGCACATTTAGCATTGAGCCAGTTATGAACTCTCTCAGTACGTGGCCATTTTTACTTAGTTTTAATACTATAACTTTTAATACATTATGTGTATCTTTATAAATCTTTGCAGACGTTTGTACACAAAAATATCAGTTTTTTTTTTAATGAAGTATTGTTACTAAAGATTGTCTGCAAACATATCAAGTTCGAGTGCAAAATGATTTTGTTGTTAAGATTAAAAATACTTTTCTTCATCTCAAAAATATCAAATGTTATTTACGTAATCTCTAAAACCTCCTAAATACATTTAAGACATTTTTTTTATCAGTGAAACTATATTTTATCTGCTATTTTCTCTATGCCAACTCTATACAAGGTTGGTCAATTTGACCGACCTCGCAACCACCAAAAAAACAAAAAATGAAATAAATCTAAATCCTTTCTTTCTTTCTAGAACGAACATTTGTTAATCCTAAGTAGCTTTAAACATATAACAGTATATATCTATTTATACTTAAATTTTATTGTTTTATTGCCCTTTTAACCATGTCTTAATTACTAGCACTGTTTGCACCATTATAAGTTGTAAATCATTTGGAGAACGTTACACTATCGAATTACATTACCCATGAGCTACTCCAAGTTACTTGCCTTGTGTAACATTTTTATTATATTATTATTATTTATTCTACCTAATCTAACCTTCACTAACCTAAAGAGTTACTTATCATATTTATTTATATTTTAGTTTCTTTTACAATAATAAAGAATACACATGAAAAACAAGAATTGAAGAAGTAAAGTACTTACCTGGGCCTTCTTTTTTTTTCTTTCTTTTTGCTGTCTGCTTGATGACACTTAACCCTACTTTTTTTTTTAAATTAATGGTAGTAGTGCACTAAATAATTTATATTTAATTCAATAATGCACCAAAGAATATAGAATAATAACATGCAAAAACCAGACAATGTTGTATAACTATCACAATTTTTCTGGCTTTCTAACTGTGAAATAGGTGCTACAAATTTATCCAAGCTAGTTGATACATTTCCTGTGGGAACGAAACTTGTATTGAAAGATAAATTAAGATTTTTCTATATAGGAAACTAAGTAATATAATATGTCATATGATAGATGAAAATCTTGGATAAAAAGAATATAGTATTAAACGTAAGAGAGAACTACTGACAAATCCTGAAAGAGAGGATGTGACAGGTGGGTGTTGTACTTCTTGGAGGGGTGGTAAATAAATTAGAGAAGAGCCTAGAGAAAAAATGTCACATTTCTCACACTATGGGAAATTCAGAATATTTTTTTTTCAATGTTGCCTTATAAAATTAAGGACTTAAAACTTATATAATATTAAAATATAGATTATTAGCTATGATTTTATGGTATACTAATTAGTATAACATGAACAAACATTATGTAGTGTAATTAAATTTGGAATGTAACTCACTAAAAATCTTGACATGCTCAGTAAAGGATGTCCATGGTGAGAGGGGTGATTACTGGTGAAAAGTTAGTAGACATTTTCTTCTTCAAAAGCCAAGGAGACCATGTTGTGAAGAGAGTGGTGACGTCTCACTATAAATAATAATAATAATAATGAAACATAATTTAAAAACGATTTGTGGCAACCTTGTTCAGTTGCAATATCTTCTGGTCACTTCTTTCTCCGGTTAATCGATTGTTGTATTATTTTGTGACAGCTGAGGTGTTTGGTATTTCTTGCAGTTTTGAAGTTTTACTTTATATACCAGAAACTATTTTGTTCATGAAATGTCATGTATGGTACAATTAAATATTAGGGTTTGAAGCTGAATAAAGTGTTGTTAGAATAAAAACATACCATTTACCTCTTTTCACTAGTTTAGTTGTCACAATGTGTTAAAAAAGATGTAAAGCAGTGTTTCCTAATTGCTAATCAAATTTAATATTTGTTAGCAGTTCTTGTTACTCAAATCCACCAAACTATTTTGTTCCATGAATTTTTAACTTACCAATACCATTAATGTAAATTCAAAAGAGAAAAGTCCCAATCAGAGGCCTCTGATGTACTCCTCTAATAACAGGCTTGAACTTCTGTTCCACTACTATTTTGTTGTAACATTTTTACCCAACTGTTACAGAATACAGCCATTCCACATATTCTTGTAGGCACTGTGGTAATTCCACCATATTGAGGGTCATGTCCAGTGGAAGCTTTATTGCAAAATGTTTGGAGAACCACCAGTAGTTGAGTGTTACTTAGTTACAAGCTACCTTATCATGGTGTATGGTATATGCTTATCCCAATAATGTTGGTCAGGGTTAATAAACTTAGGAAGCATATGGTTGACAGTCTGTATTGCTCTTTCAGCCAAACCATCATATTAAAGATTGTAGGTTGAAGCATGTATTTTCAGCTCACCCAACCCAACTGTGTACGACTGGCTGTTAAAGTTATCTCTTTCTGTTACATGGAAGTGTGACACGTGCAATGGACTATGCTACCATATCTGCCAAAAGATAAACCTCAGCCCACTTCACTTGGTGGAGCATTTAGTAGTGACCAGCATATATTAATCACCTCTTTCATTTTGTAGCAGAGGACCAGCTATATCTAGGATGATTCTCTTGATGGAAAAGCTACAATTCTCACATGGCTGTTTTTTCTTTTCGACAGTATCATGGTAAGAATGTGGTAGAAAAACTGCTTTTATACTTCTGCAGTATATCACGACAATTCTTAGTACCCTCCAGTCCTTGCATTATACAAGGCCTAGCATATTTCCAGTCTCAAAGTTCTGTGGATCACTAGCCAAATCACAGTTTTGCTACCATATGTTAGCGATTTGTAACAGTGGTACAACATGCCTGTATGAATATCAAATAGCATGCACATCAGTACTACATTAGTCAGTTGGTGACAGGCACAACTTGCTGAAAGGAATAGTTCGCACCATCAGTTTTAAATAGAGTTAGCCTGTTCTTTATTTGAGTTGGGCATATTAAATAAATAAAATTTCATAGTAGCATTGACCATAAGCATTTTTTATGCAGAATACAGAAGAAATAGTCTCCCAGTGAGTCAACCATACGTTTGCGGACTTGCAACGCTAAAATACGGTGGTCAATTCCCCGTGGTTGACAGACTGCAGATAGCCTGTTGCATAGCTTTGCGTTAACTCTCAAACACAAACAGAAGAAACGTCTATTGGTTTCAATATCGGGTGTTATCTCATTCACTAAAGACCGGGAATTGCTGCGCGGTCAGTTTGTTGGGCTTCGAATCGAAATATCCCGCTCCTCACTTTCAGCTGTTTATGCGTTATACTAGTGAGTCAGTCCCATTATTTGGTTCGGAAGAGCTGGTCAAAGGCAATATGGTGGTGGGTGCTGCTGACTAGATGGCTTCTATCTGGTCAATTGGAAGTGAGAGAGGACAGTATCTGAATTCAAAAGGTCTCTTATCAGGCCGTTTAGCCTACATACACATAAGGAGTTAGTTAGGCTAAAAAAATTCCACTTCCTTATTCATTATGTTGCTTAGTTCGTCAACAAAAATTCAAGCTGAAAAACTTAAGGTGGGTGGAAATAATCCAGGTGCAAACATTTAACCATGATGAAGAAAATAGTTTACATCTTCCGATTGCAACACTTGCAGTTTGGAGATAAAAACAAAGGAACTTTGCCCAATTCGATCACTGACAGTGACAGTGTATATATCTCCCGAGTTGTACTTTCTAAGGATTCTGGTTTTGTCTTCGTTAAAGTTAGAGAAGTCTGTTAGACTGAAGTATGGCCATACACGATGTTCATGGTAGATTGTGTGTGTGGAAGTTAGTTAAGAACTTCTAAAAGTGCATAAAAATTACATTGGGGAAGTAAATAGGAAAAAACATTTCCCGCACACTCACACGATAAAAAGTATCAATTTTACAACTGCTAAATTCTGTTATAGAGAAAACCATTTCATTACTAAGTGATATATAAACAATATTTCAGATTCACTATTTTTCAGGGGTTTAAATTGGGAAAGAATGTTCCAGAATGACTTGTCTCTCGAGGATTCACGTCATCGACATTCTTGGTTTTGTTTGAAAGGTGTCAAAATAGACCACAAAAGGGGGTTCCACCGTTTTAAGTTACCGATTTAACCACTGGTCGTTTCATTGTTTGTTGAATTTCGTGCAAAGGTACTCGAGGGCTATCTGCACTAGTCATCTCCGTAATTTTGAGGTCATAAACTAGAGGAAAGGCAACTATTGGGCTATTCTTTTACCAACGAATAGTGGGATTGACCGTCACATTATAACGCCCCCAAAGTTGAAGGGGCGAATATGTTCGGTGACAGGATTCAAACCCGCGATCTGTCTTTTTTAATGTGTCAACACTGAAGACCTCAAACTTGTGCTCAACCCTATCGTAAAATGTGTGTATTTCAACAGAGTTTAAAGTAACGCTAATTTCCACTATGGAAATACATTAATGTACATAAATATCATTTTTGTTATGTGTGTTAAAACTTTGTAGCTGTTTTATGCAATTTTTCAAATGCGTTTTGTTTATATTTACTATTACATCCTTTATCGTTAAAATTATATTTTGATTTGTTTGTTATTGTGTGTATAAGCACAGAAATACACTATGGTCTATCTGCGATGTGCCAATAGAGGGTATCAAATCCAGAATTTTAGCATTATAAGCTTTCAAGTTTATCGCTGAGAGTTAGCAGGGGTTTTCTGTTTCAGTTTGGTTGTTTAAAGCAAAGTCTCTTTGGGCGCTTTCCAGTGGCACAGCGGTATGTCTGCAGACTTACAACGCTAGAAACCGGGTTTATATACCCGTGGTGGGCAGAGCACAGATAGCCCTTGTGTGGCTTTGTGCATAATTACAAACAAACACATTCTTTGGGCTATCTGTTGTGTCCATCGCGGGGAATCGAACCACGGATTCGTCTGTTTTAGAAAGACACTAGAAATTGTCAAAGTTTTTATAATGGTATTAATTAACTATTTAATGATATTTGAATATTCGACATTAACGTCGTAAATCGTATCAGTTTAGTTGTCTAAATAGTACTCGAGGATTTTTTCTAAATTGTTATGTAAAAAAGCGAAATGTAATTCACATATTCACAGAATATGTGTTTGTTAGTAAAGATCTGATTGCAGAACATGCTGTTTTCTTTTTATGTGTTTGTATAGTTGTTTTTAAAAGCTATATCCCATGCGATGTGAAGAACTATTTGTACTTGTATAAATGTACAGGAACATAAGTTTCGTATGTGAACTATCTATCCATACATTTTATTGATCAAGAGCATTCAAACAAACTATTACGAAATTAAAAAACAATAATAATTGAATAAACGTTTTAGAGTTATTTAATGCTTAAAGAAGTTTTTTCGTAAAAAAAAGAAGAAGAAAAAATAAATATTGTGCGTGTGAAGCTGAGTACTGTGCTGTGGTGGTATTGCCATCTGTTGACAAACTACAAAATTAATCGCGCCCGTCTTAAATGAAAGAAACGTTATATATTTGTTAAGCACATAAAATATTTCATCAAACTTTAAGTATGATTTATGATTGTTTTATGAAACTTCTGTATTTTTAGTCTTCAGGTGGGATGTTTTTAATTTGAGCTTTAAAAGTTTATGAAATTGCAAAAAACAGCTAAATACGAAAAGTGAGTAAGGAGTAGGCCAAGATTACGAAAATTAAAAAAAAGGCTTAAGTTAATGTTTGCGTTAATTATAAATATTACTTTTTAGGCATAATAAAAGATAGTCATTACGAAGTTTTTGATAGCTACATATTTCTTAATATATTAATAATGCACAGTTTAAAGTTTCCTGGTGTTCTAATATATAAGCTAGATAGGCTTACGTTCTCTATGCATATAACAACTTTAGAATTATTGTTGAGTTTGTTCTTGCAAAGTTACTATGGAGATTGGAACGAGCTTCGGATAAATTGAACCTAACAAAAGAAAAAAAAATTGCACATAACAAAGTGGTGGAAGTTTTCTATTTTTTGTCACATGAATCATGAAAATTCTTTGGGAATATAGATCATATTTAATGACTTAAACACAAAATTCATAATTATATATACAGATGTAATGGTATAGTATATATAGTATAAGTAGAGCAGGTAGATAAGCCATACTTTAAAATAAATATAAAATCTAGTGTTAGCTTTGGTATAAGGATTTCAGTAAACTATTCTTGATTTGACAGTACTTAATTATTTTAGAATGTAAAAAAGATTTGCAAATGATGAGTTTAGATTTGTACCTTTCAAATAATGTGTCCAATTTTGGTAACTTTGTTTAAAAAAAGAATGTTGAGTTATTAGAGACAATTCAGAGGAGTGCCACCAAAATGACATCTTTTAACATTTTTTCCCTTTAGAGGAGAAAGGCTTGGAAATTGTGATTTTAAGGTTTTGAAATTGAGGTTTTAAGAATATTATAGTTTTGAAATATAAAAAAATTGTGTGCCTTAAGATTAGAGGATACAAACTTAAGGTATGGAAAACACGGACATGATTCCTGTCAAGGCAATGTTACTTTTGTAATAGAGTAGTTGGCCCGTGGAATAGTTTGCCTTCAAGTATGGTAGAAGCTGTAGCACTGAGGTAGTTTAAAAGGTGATTTACTTGAAGGTGAGGTTTAATACAGGATGTTTGGAGTAGGGTAGTAGTAGAAATGGGGTACACTTTGTGGGTCAGATGAGCCTGAGTTTTTTCTTAATCCTTTTGAGACGGGTCACAGGTGAAAGGCCATGTCATCTCATTTGTTGACTCGCATTCAAAATTTTATTGAACTACTATTTCATGAAGTTATGTCAATAAGTTTGGTATCAAACTGTAGATTATAATTCAAATTTTAGAATTATACATTACTCAATTTCTTAACTTAAAAGCAAATATAAAAAACACAGATAAACATCATTTTTGTGTGTCACGTGG
>NW_013667645.1:107428-123523 GCF_000517525.1 Limulus polyphemus
CTTTCTAATGTGGCTAGTGCTATTTATTTCCTTTGAATCCAGATTTCAAGGAGATAGGTTGTGTCTTTAGTCTGCTCAAAATTTCATATTTTTTTTAGACTAAAATACTTCTTAGTTACTAAGCTTGATAAATTATAGTTGAATTCTATGGTATTGATGTAGAATTTATGATATTTTTGTTATTCAAATGTTTATATAAAACCTAATAAGAAATATTTTGTTTCATATCCTCCATGTGCAATTTTTTAAAGGCTTTAGCAATCTACGTCAAGCAACAACTGAGTACAAAGAGATAATTGTTTGCTTTACTTCTTTAGTTACTGTTCTATGTTTTAAGAAAAATAAGTTTAAGAATTTATTTCAAAATATTAATAATCTGTATACATATATAATGTATAATAATTGAAATGTGCCTGTATTTTACAAAATACTAGTCCACTAAAACACAGCCAAGAAAAGTTACTTTGTACAGACCAAAGATCAGTTTTTGTTATTTGATACGGTAACATGAGTGCACATGAGCTGCATCATTGTAACTTCTGTATTGTTAGCCAGGCACGGGTAAAAGGACAATATAATAAAAATAATAAATATATATATATAAATGTATAAAGTTATGAGATTTAAACTATTTCGTCTAAACATTTATGTTTTCGTGTTATAATTTGTGATCATTCTACAATGAAAGAGGCATAATTTATGTTTATTTCCTAATTTTTTATGGTGGTTGCGAGATCGTTCAAATCTACCGAAACTGTACAGAGATTAATTACTGAAAATAACAGATAAAATATAAAGTTTTTTCTTAAGAAATGTTTGATAACTATCCATTATAAAGATTTTGCTTATGAAGTTTCAAAATTTTCTGATGCACAAAAGTATTTTTAATGTTAAGATGAAAATTACTTTGCATGATAGATAGGCAAAATGTGAAAAAAAGGATGAGAGAAATATTGCTTTACAAACCTTACGACGTATTAAAAAAAATAGATATTTTGCATATGAAAGCGTTGTAATGTTTACTGATAATATGCCAAATTTCGTTAACGTTTGCTTATTCATTTAAAAGTTGTAGCATGAAAACTATAACAAGCACAAAATGGTTATGATGTTGTCACATTGACTAACCCCATATCGAAAGAGTTAAAAAATGAAGCAATTGTAACACGCTGTTGAGCTTTGTGATTGATGAGATATATATATATCCAAGAAAAATGAACTTAACTATGTAAATAGGATATTAATGACTTTCAAGAGTTATATTGATAAAAAGGTCAGAAAATATATTTTTTTGGTATTAGAATCAGCTGAGGAATAATGATCTACCACTTGCCTTTATTTAGATGTTAAACTGCTACTTCTAATAGATTCTTATGTCTAAAGTAACTTGTGAATCTGACAAAGCCTGTTAAGTAGGGTACACCTCTTTCCTGATTAGTTCTTAAACTGGTGACCATTTTCATGATTTTTTATTGAGTCTTGTTATCTAAGAAACACTGCAATAGTTTTTATTAAGATTTCTGTTGAAATGTAAATTATGATCTTTAACATGTCATACAGACAACAATGGTCCATTTTGTTCTTCAAGGTTGTTTTTGTACAACTACCTCCTGCCCCAGAAAATTATTTTTTAAAGGAAACACTTGTCTTTCTGAACTCCAGTAATGAGCCTGCCTCCCCTGCTGCCAGTTGCAATACATTCCCTAAGCTAATCACCCTGTTAGCAAAATAAAACTCTTGACTGGAGCCTGTCTTTTTACAAATCTTGAAGTTGTTTCCTTTTGTCTTTAGAAATTAGGAAAGAATATCAACCTGTTTATTTGAAATTTCATAGTTATTTTGTTATCAAATTATTTGTAACTTAAGCCATTGTATTATCCAGTAGTTTTTTTCTGGCTTTGTATGTGTTCATTGATGTGTATGTTTAAATGGCATTTATGTTTGCTACTATATGTGGGCAAAACACTTGGGAATTTCTTATAGAATTGGTCACCCTTTATCATCTCCCTGCATATTTTCTATCCTCACACACGGTCAAACTACTGGACACAAAAGCTACTCAACAATCTTTAAAGTTTTAGCTATGAGCCACACAGATTTGTAACTTTTAATTAAAAAGTCTACTAAGTAAACAAACTTCTCTAGCATAAATAATACTCCACTTCTTTTAATTCTTTCTCAATATATACACCTGTAGTTATTTCCTCAGTGTGGATCTATATCCAAGTTCACTTGCTGGTTTTTACAATCTTTGAATCTAAATCCCCTTTGAATGTAAACATTTCCCTTACAAGTGCTTATTGCAGAACATAAGTTTCTAATTAACATTCAGGTCATTATTCATAATTATAGTTTTGTGGTTACTGGAATTTGCTGAAAATGGAATATGAATATTCCGAACTTTTATTAACTATGTTGTTATTCATCACTTCTGTTGTTCATCATTAGACTACATTTTCTATCTCATGAATCAGGTTTGTCTTGTCCAATACTTTTGTTCTTTGATGGTATTGTTATTATGAAACTTCTTCCTAATTATTAAAAATGCTTTTGTTAAAATATATATTATGAGTAACTTGGATGTATATGGGATAAGTTCACAAGTGGATAAAAGATTGGTTTTGTGATACAAAACAAAAGAAGTGATATAAATGGGCATATTTTATATTGATAGAATTTGCGTACTATGCTCCTAAATAATATACTCTTCATGAGTGTGCTTTATGACCATTGCTTATTTAATGACTAGGATAGTAATATTTGTAAATTTGCTGATGAAACTAAAATGTTTGGAAGAGTTGATCCTGTTGAGAGTGATATCTGTATTCAAAAGGATCTGGTCAGTCTTAGTGAATGGGCTAGAATTTGGAAGATAAGATAAAATATTCAGTTAAGCACTTGATGTATGGATATTTGGAAAAGGTGTACTTCTTTGTGTGAAGAATGTCCTTAAAATACAGACAGCAAGGAATCACTTGATCCTTCTAGATTGTCTTTGCACATCTGGCACTGAAGAAATGTAAAAATAAAAATTTTAAACCCACCCTCTATTTTTTCAGTAATTCATTAACTTCCATTTTTAATTCTTGTAATGTGCCTGCCTGTATTACAGCTGATGGCAAAAATTTCATAAATTAATTACCTTGTTACAAAATAAAACTTTAGCTGTAAATTAGCGTGTCTTTTTCAAATATTAAATCTGTTCTTTCTTCTTACTGTCTTCTGAAAACAACACAAAGAAATCCTATCGACCTCGTGGCTAATTGTACAAATCTCAAAAGAAAATAAACTAAAAGATCTTAACCTGTGACAACTGCACCATTCCCTGAATCATTTTATAAGCTCTTCCCTGAACCCTCTTCATAAACTCATTACATATTTAAAGATAATGGGATCAAAACTTCATTTAGTACTCCAAATGAAACCTAACTAGTAACTTGCACAACAGACCCATGGCCTATTTAGTATTGTAGTCAATATACAACACACATACACACTGTCCTGTGCTTGTTGTGAACTGAGGACGTGGGAAGTTTAATGCAAACAAGGGCTTTGTTCAAATATTAACATGTATATTAAAAAGACGTGACATTGTAAAAACATTTGATACAGTTGATTAACTTGGTTGAATTAGTTTTGAAATCTTACTGGTTAAACAAGGAGATGCAGGCATACATAACGTTTGTATATATGTTGCTGAGTGAGGACAGTAAACAAGTCGTAAAGTTTCAAATGAAGACATACACATGTTGTTGAGAAAAAAACAATTGAGGACTCCTTAGGCATTACAGCAATGTGGTGCAATCAGTGGAATACTTCACATCAGACATTTTATCATAAAATTTGTGAAATAAAACCACAATAAATCACAATTTCTCACCGTAGCACTAAGGATATTGCTGAAACTCTAGTCTATAAAGTATCTTTGGCCCAATCATGCCCGAGACACAGAACACCCATTTATTACCACACAAATGAAATCTCTCTCTGATTTAAACTGGAGCTTTATTGTTAGGGTTAAAAACTGTATTGAAATAATGGTATTATGTTCACTGACAAATGAACCATCATCAGTAACCTGAGGGACTGCAGTTAAACAGTGTTTTCATATTGTTATCCTTGTTTTACACCTTCCACACCCCAACCTAAAATACTGTTGGTTTTACCTAGATGGTGTGTTATCATATTGTTATTCTTCTTTAACACCTTCCACATGCACCCACACACACATAGCCAAAAACTCTTTTAGTTTCAGCAATTGCAATAAGACAATGTCATAAAAGTTTAAGAGCTGTATAAACCAATGTCCCAAGATGTTTCTTTTTTTCATACGTGTAATTAGAGAAGACTTCCATCTAAATTAAATGTATAATTATGAAATGATAACTCTTATATATAACCTTATCCTTACCATTAATAAATTCATCTGCTTATCCAAGTAATGTACCAATCTATAAAATAATAATAATGTCCTTGGTTGACCCAGCCAAACCTAAGATTGTTATATCATCAGAAAACCTAATCAGTTTCCCCGTGATGTTTCTATCCATGTGATTAATTTAAATGAGGAATGATAACAGGACCAGCGCAGATCTCGAAGGCACATTTGTAACATTAGTTATACTGAACTCCATTAATAATAACTGTGCTTCCTCCCACCTAGCCAATCTTCAAGCCATTTAACTGACTTATCCCCTACTCTGCCTGAAAAGTTCCTTTTGTTTTTGTTGTTTAATTTATATATGAAGATATTTAAATCCTATGCTAATATTGCTTGACCTGTATGCATGTGAAATTGTTTTAAGTACAGGTATGTGTATTGTTATTGTTTTAGCTAGTGTAAGATTCTTTAGATTTTCTGTTGTTGTATTTTCAGTGTAGTTTTAATTTTTGTTTGGGGGGGGGGGGAATTATGTCTTATATTTGAAATTTTTGTGGGTCATTAAATTCTTAACGTGTATATGGATTTAGTCTGAATTAATTTATAATAAGAACTAATCTTTATAGCCCCAGTAACCATTCTGTGATCGAATAGAAAGATTGTAGTAAGTTTAAATAAAACACTTACACTAGTGCTGTCAGTTATAGTCATTTTTTAAAAGTTTTATATTCATGTAGATGATTTGCTTTTCTCTAGATAATAGTTTTGTAAACTCTTAAGATACACTGACTTTTAGCATTTCATACATTTAATTAACCTTTTCTAAAATTTATGTACATATTGTTGTGATGTTTTTGTTTTTTTGTGTTGTTTGGTAGGTTCTTTTGGATTATTCAGTCAAAAACAGAACATAAAGTCCAGTCCACTTAGTGATAGCAAAAGCATTTTATTTCTTCAACTACAAGTTTCACAAGTTAACTAATGTTTTCTGATATATTATTATGTTCACAGTACAACAGTAGACGTTAGCACTTCAATACCATTTGATAATTTTCTCCCTTACTCATATCTTTAGTATTTTGTTGAAACACAAACTTGATATTCATAAAACTGAAGTAACAGACAACTGAATATCAAACTCAGTCTCAATAATCATTCCTTATGTACTCTAGAGTAACTCACATCTTTATACTACTCAAATCTGTTCCTAAACTTTATAAAGAATGTTCTAGCCATTAAACCACATCCATCAGTAGGTGTTAAAACTCTTTAAACAAAAGCAATAATATAAATATCTAAATAAAAAAAAAGTAAACATAAGTTCCACTAATCTCCAAGCTGTAGTTGAGAATATAAACATCAAGTTGGCATAGGATTTACCCAGGCAAATACTTGACAAGGTTTACAGTACTTAGTACAATTGCAGTATGTACTGTAAGAATATGAACTGTCAAGCTGGCATAGGATTCACTTTATAGCAAATAATTGACAAGGTTTACAGTACTTAGTATAATTGCAGTTTCTTCTATAAGAATATGAACTGTCAAGCTGGCATAGGATTCACATGAGCAAACACTTGACAAGGTTTACAGTACTTAGTACAGTTGCACTTTGTACTGAAATAATATAAACTGTCAAGCTGGCATAGGATTTACCCAAGCAAGTACTTGACAAGGTTTACAGTACTTAGTACAGTTGCACTTTGTACTGAAATAATATAAACTGTCAAGCTGGCATAGGATTTACCCAAGCAAATACTTGACAAGGTTTACAGTACTTAGTACAGTTGCATTTTGTACTTTAAAAATATAAACTGTCAAGCTGGCATATGATAAATCCCCACCCAATCACTGATGTATATGATAGAATGACATGATGGATCAGGATTTGCGTATACCTTTCAGTAGTCAGGGTTCCATCAACTTTGTTCAAATCATCAACACTGTTGGCTCAGATACAGATCCAAACTTGTATTGTTACCCAACCATGGGTCTCTGTAGATGTTATACATTAAGTATGATATTGTTATTCTCTCTGCTACCAAATAAACTGTCAATGATTGTTGCTGAACAGTTTTAACTTGGATTCATCTGTAAAGAGCATGTGTCCAGCTTTGCTCTTTCCATTGTTTATGTTTTCTCAATAGTGTTTTTTTGAGCAGCTATGCATCAATCAAGAATTCATGGTAAGCTGTATCTTGTATTTACAGCAAGGTCACTTGTGATATCTGTATTTAAGCATCATATATCTCATGAAGAACAGACCCTGAGATATTTAACATTACTTTTGGACAGTTTCTGTTTCTACTTTTAATAACTTATGAGTGAAAGCAGATTAGAATATGCTATAATATGTCAACCACACTACATCTGCCATATCTTGTGCCAACAAGGCCTTTTACCCAATACCAGGGCTCATGAGGCTGGCTGGGATATGAATGATACAGTAGTAGTAGACGTTATTTATATCATCAATTTTATTTATCAGTTTTAGTTTCACATACCCTCTTCAGAGTCTTGCATACACTGCCTACTGAAACTTGGAATTCTGCTATAATTTTTTGTATGGAGTATCCTTGAATGGCCAAAACTTTCATTTCTACATGTGATATTTCATTCCTGGGAGCCATGATTGGAGTCATTACTGCTAATACTAGTAATAAGCATAGTATGACTACCTGTACTTTTATAGGCTTTATACTGGTGTGGCACTTTCTGATTGGTTGGATGACAAATAACCAAATTGTGAATACGTGACTGTTTACTGGTGCATATATTTTCACATGATAAAAGAGTGACATTCTTGTAGTATTTGTCTTTTGTATCCATTTTCTTCACTGTCTCTATAATTATTTCCAACACTTTATAAATGTATTAAGAACCAAAATTGATGTAATATGTAGCTTTGATTTCATTTTCAAGCAATAACCTGGAACCATTTAGCTCATCTAGGCTCTCTCATTTTCTTATACAACACTACTCCAAACTACACAAGTATAAGAAAAAAAATATATCACTAAATGTTGAAGCTATGTATGGCTGGCCACTGAACTTGAAAAAAGGAACCTAACAAGATAGGAATGGAAGTGTACAAATCACTTGATTAGCTAATGATCACATAGCAGATTAAGCTGTCCAGACTTTACATGAAGAATTACATTACTGGCTTCTCCATTTTGTCTATTGAAAGCTTGGTGTTTCAATAGAATCTCAGCTTTCATCATTATATCTTTCCTTTAGTTATCTTCCAATATGATATCTTACCTCCTCTCACAAAAAGCTTTCTAGATTTCTACTGCCATTTATTGGTGCAAATTTTTGCTTGCCACTAGCCTTGATACTCCCATTTACCCTCACTTATGATTATGCAGCAACCCTCCACCAATTGGAGTGCGACACTACCCCTATTCTAACTAGCACCCTCTCCAATTTTCAACTGTTAACCACTTCTTGATTGGCAGTCTTAGTTACTAGACATGTTTTCACTCATGGTTTGATTAACTTATCTACAAGTTTTTACTTTCTTCATTTTTATACTTCAGTTCAATTGTTATTTACAGTTTTCGTGGAGAGTTATGATTTATTTTATTTATCTTCTCTCCTTTTATTTTTTATTGTGAGAATTATGCACATGCAATTTCAAGTGGTCATGACTACAACTACTGTAACTGCTACAGCAGATTTACTGATCATAACCACCAGGTTGGAACCCCGATTGTCGGCCCATGGCATGACGAATTGTATATCAGGAGTTGACCGATTTCAGCTGATGATTGTCCTTTCATTCCTGCTCAGGGTTTGAGTGATTGTGAAGTTGAGGAATTGGACAGCCTTTTCCACCCTCCTGATTATGCCTCTCAGTTGCATGTCATTTTGGGGGGAATTGCCCAAACCTCTTTACCCTTTTGTGAAATTGATTAATCAGGTATGTTCTGTTCTGTCCTTATCTCCTCTTTTCTATTTTTCCACCCCTGCCCTTCTCGGGGAAGAGCCATTGGGTCATTATTTAGTATTTCCTCCTTCCCCAAATATTGGGTTTCATTCGAGTCATTTTGGGGTCAACTATGTTTGGGGTTAGTATGCCTTGACCCCCATGTACTAAGGATGATCCTGCTTTTGCTTATCACTGTTCCAACTTTCCCTATTTGGAGTTGCTTCTAACTTTGTGGGGGATCAAACCCAGATTCTTTGATTACCTTTTCCCAACCACAGTTTTCCCCCATATTTGTCTTACTCTGACCACCCTTCTCTGTTTCACCTTTTGTCTGAGGCTGTTCATCATTCCCCTGATTGGTTTTCAGATGATACTTGGAATATCCTTTTTGCTACCACTTGTACACCTTTCCCCTTCTGCTCTGGTATTACAGATGTGGCTGCTCTGCTAGTGGAATCTTTTTGTTCCCGATGCTATTTTAACTCAGCTTCATTTACCTTCCACCTTATTGTGTGACTTGCACATGGCAACTTTTTTCCAACAACAAATGTTTGAGGATATCCCTGATTTGTTGGAATTGAGAGTTGAGTCAGTTCTTCTGCATACCTCCCTCACATCCTTGGTCTGTCATTTATCCCATCAACCGATTTCTGTCCTTGTGTCTTTCCCCCCTTTCAATTCTTTACTGGTTCTGGCTACTCTGGCATCTTGTGGATAAGCATAGTTTTCAGGTATCCAGCATCGGTGACTATGTTCTCATGTCAGGGCCAGCGGGGGCCAGACTCTTTCATTTTGCCTATGTTTGAAGGTCCTTTGCTGTCAATCTATGGGTTCTGAATGTTGTCTCTGAAGGTCTAGTCATCCACTTCCAGTCCTCTCCCTTATTGCCTCTCACTCCTCCTCGGGATCCCATTTCTTGCCAAAGTATTTTGGAGGCAGTTCAGGAAGTACTTCATAAGAGTGTCATCGAACAAGGAGATATTTCTCATCTGGGATTTTACTCTCCTCTGTTTGTTGTTCCTTAAAAGTTGGAGATTGGAGCCTGGTTATTGATTTGTCATTGCTGAAGTCCTTCCTTGTCATTCCCAAGTTCACATTTGAGTCATTTTTAGCTCTTCATTGGGTTTTCACTCCTGGTTTGTAGGTGACAAAGGTCGATGTTTCAGATGCATATCCCCATCTCCCCTGCACCCAGGCAGTATCTTTGTTTTGTTCATCACAGACACATGTTTTAATTTCAGGCACTTTCGTTTGGACTTGCCTCAGCTCCATATGTGTTCTGTTGAGTGGTCTGGGTCTTTGCCCGCCTGCTTCATTCCAGAGGCATTTGTTTCCAGCATTATATGGATGACTGGTTGCTTCTTTTCCAGGAAGTTGTTAGGGTGGGTTGACTTGTCAAAGTGTAAAAGTCTTTCCTCACAGCCACACAATATTTGGTTCATCTCAGTGTATTTTACAGCTCCTTCTTCATATAGGCCCAAACTTCTCCATTCGGTTGAGTGCTATGGAACGTCTCTTATGCAGCATCTCATTCTCTCCTTCTTCTGTGCAAGAGGTTCTCTCTCTTTTGGGAATGTGGGCTTCTCTAGAAGCCTTCATTTCTCTTGGTCGCACCCATGTGCAGTTTTAGTGGGTTGTGATAGACCAATGGAGCCTTGTTCAGGATCCCTTAGATGCTTTCTTAACCTTCCTTCCTTACAGACAGGCTTTGCCTGGTTGGTAGATTGGAACAATACTGCTGTGGGTGTTCCTCTTTCTCCTTTCTTGTCCAGAATGTCATCTTTTTATAGATACTACTCTTTCCAGTTGGGGGCATATCTTGATACTCAGGAGGTTTGGGGGCAGTGGATTTTTTCTGAGCCCTTTCACTATATCAATCTCTTGGAACTTCTTGCTGTTTGCCAAGCTTTACTTCATTTTCTGTGGGATCTTTGGTGCCAGTTGGTAATGGTCCACTCCAACAATTCTATGATGTCTTCTGCATCACCAGGCAAGGGGTCACTTGATCGAGAGACCTCTGTTTTCAGATATTGGATTTTCTGTATTGGGCCCACAGCCATAATATCACTTTGTTGGCATGTCATATTCTGGGTGACATGAATCTGGTTGCACATTGGTTATCCCATCCTGACAAAGTTCTCACTATGGAGTGGTCTTTGGATCCTCACATTTTTTGAAGGTTGTGTGCTTGGTGGGGTGTTCCAGGCTTGGATGCTTTTGCCACTCATCTCAAAACACAACTTCCTTGATTTTGGTTTTCTATTCCTCATTCTTTGGTGGCAGAAGTCAATGCTCTCAGTCAAGATTGGACAGGTGTGTAACTGTATGCATATCCTCCTGTTTGTTTCCTCCCATGGGTCCTTGCCATAATTCAGACCACTCTGTGTCATGTTCTGTTGGTGACTGACCAGCTCAAATGTGGTTTCCATTGCTGTGCCAGGTTTTGGTCTCACCCCTTCCTCTTCCTTTATCTCCAATACTCCTTTGTCAGTCCCACTCAGGTGTGCATCATCCATCCCTCACCGGAAGGGCCAGACTTTTGTATACTATGGCTTCCTTTGTTTCCTGTGTAGTTTGTCCTTCCTCCAGGGTGGTTTACCAATGTAAGTGGTAAATGTACTGCTGTTGTTCTGTCAGATGGGGTTATTGTTCTTCCATCCTACTGTTCCTTACATAACATCCTTTTTGACAGGAGCTTTTCAGGTTCCTCAGTTGTAGGCTTTGAGGCGGTATTATCTGCCATGTTTTGGTTTACTGAATTTGCTTGTCTTTTCCAGTCGCTACTCTTATCCCTGTTGCTTGATTCCTTCCACATTTCCCATCCACCCAACCCTGCTTCCCTCCCTGGTTGGAACCTCAATGTATCCTCCAATCTCTTACCCATCCTCCATTGGAACCTTTGTCTTCAAGTTCGTTATGTCACCTTTCCTTGAAGTCCCTCTTCCTGCTCATGTTGGTGTGCAGACATAGTCTTTCTGATGTGTTCATGATTGATGTTCAATGCATTTTGTTTCGTAGTGCCTATGTTCTCCTCTTTCCTAATCATTCCTTTATTCCCCAAACCTCGGCTGCTCGATAGGGTAATTGTACTT
The DNA here is from genome assembly GCF_000517525.1 of Limulus polyphemus. Taxonomy (NCBI): domain Eukaryota; kingdom Metazoa; phylum Arthropoda; class Merostomata; order Xiphosura; family Limulidae; genus Limulus; species Limulus polyphemus. The sequence goes on from NW_013667645.1 coordinate 118,835, forward strand.
TCACACCCATTTCTCTTTCTATCTCATTCCACCTTTATGGTATATGACATGCACTGTTCTTTTCCATAGTTACCAAGTCTATTTGTTTATCCTATGGAATCCTAACCTTTCCCGTGATCTTTCTCCCATTACTCTTATGGGTTGGATTTGCTAGTTAATTCACCTGGCATATTCTTCCCTTTTTCTTGATGATTGTAAATTTTTTCTGGTATCCTACCATGTCCGTAGCTGAATGTTTCTGTCTTCCCTAAGAGGACGTCATCAGTGCTAGTATGTAGACCACTGCACCTACCTTTATATCTCATTATCTCAATCACGTAGTCATTTCCTGCTCTTTGGGTTTCCATATACCTCCTATCACTATTTTACGCTTCTCTGTGAGAGGAAAGTCCTACCTTCATTTTCTTTTTTTTTTACACATGGTCTTTCTTGCATGTTTGGATCCTGCTCTGTAGCAAGTGTTGCTTGACCAGGTATACTTAGTCTTAAATCCACACTGAACGACCTGTGATCATATACTATGCTAAATTATTGTAATGTTGAGGCTCTTCTTACCATGGACCTGATATGCAATCAGGTATTGGTTGCTTGACCCCTTCACCCTGCTTTCAAAATACAATTTCCTAATGCATATTCAGGTCATATCTTGCCCACCATTGAGAAGGTTTTCTGCAGGACTGCTCATAGGTGTACCTCTAAGTCTTCATAAATATGTTTGTCCTGGACTGTAAACTCTTGGACTAACATGAGTAAAGCAAACAGAGTTTGCTGCCCATCTCTAATGATTTGTGGTGTTTGATGCTCATCCAACCAGGGACCTGACTTACAATGCCAGATGCTACCAGGGGTTGCATGTTTGCTCTGCTTTTCAATATAGTGTATCATGGTCATCCATTGCACTGTCTCCGGTGCTGCAGTTCTTCGGACTCTCCAACACATCATTTCCCTCCTTCTAGTGGATTATGGGAGTCCTTGCCACTTACCAGTTCTTAACCACAGAGGTGGTGGACCATGGAGGCCTGTCTTCCTGAGTGTGCACAATACCACTCAGTTGAGAGTAGGGTGGTGGCATTCTGATGGTGTAGTTCGTGTAACGTCCTTCCTACCATGGACCTGATGTATAATTCCAGATGCTGCCAGGTGTTGGATGTAGCACTCCACCATATATACATTGCAGTTTGCTCCTCTGGCTGAGGCACCCTTCTTCCAACTGTCTGCTGAGTGTTGGTTCTCAAGGATCTGTTGTTGGTTGGAGCCGGACCAGCCACATAAGTCCTGACTTGTGTTTGGACGGTTACACTCCTCCTACCGTGGACTGAACAATAAGTTCCCAATGTCACCCAATTTTGGATTGGAGATGCAAACTCATATAGCTGTCCACTTCCAACTGTGCACTGGAGTCAGTTCCTGATGGATCTGGTGTTGGTTAGAGCTGGACAAGACACATGAATTTCAGCAAGTTTAAGGTTCAGCACTCTCCTCAACAAAAAATTCCCAATGCCACTAGGTTTTGGACTGGAGATGAACACTAACCTGGGCCCTCCACCTTCCTATCGTCAGATGGATGTCAGTTCCCAGTGGATCTGGTGTTGTAGGTGTGCACCTGCAGAGGTGGGTTATTGTTACAGAAGCTCCTCTTCCTTGGTGGTACCCATTTTTGAGGTAAAAGATAGTGGACCCTCTTCCTATCATGGACCTGATGTACAATTCTAGATGCTGCAAGGTGTTGGTTGAGGTCGAACTCCCATTTACAGTTTGTCATACCCTATCCACTGAGGGGAGGGGGGGGTTTACATTATTTATGTAATTTTTCTTGGGGTCCCTTCTTTGTTTCCACCTATTTGGCAACATATTACTGATGAGCGATGAATATAGCTGGCTCAAAAGTGGTGCAGTCTCCCATGAGTGTGTTGGTTTAGTTCCTTCTCACACCCCATGATTTTCCTTTGGGTGCTTCTTATAGGAGGATCATCATCCCACCGGTCCTCCAACTGTTCAATATGAAAGTCTAGCTTTTTTGAGAAGAGGTAAGATATCATATCAGAAATTAACATTTTCTTAAATTGAAAATGTATTGCTAATAGAGATTTACCTCCTCTTACATTTCTCACCCATTCTTCCCACTTCCAGTGCGGTTTGGTGTGATATGACCAATTTCAAACTGATTAACAACTGCAAGATTAGAGAGGGGTAGTGTTGCACTCCTATTGGTGGAGGGTTGTTGCATAGTTATTTGCACGTTGATATGCAGACATCTCATTTTAACATATGTGAGAGTAAGTGGGAATATCAAGGCTAGTGGCGAGTGAAAATTTGTGGAAATACTTTTGTGAGTGGAGGTAAGTATCTATTGGAAATACATTTTCAATTTAAAAAATGTTAACTTTTATGACTGTTTTACAATAGAGTAACATTTTAAGATTGAAAATTCTTGTTCTGTTTGTTTTGCCAGTGAGGTAGCCAGGAATGTAGGGGTTTTATTCTCCATGTAAAGTCGAGACAGCTTAGTCTGCTGTGTGATTATATTATCTAATCAAGTGATATGTCCACTTCCATCCCTATCATGTTTCGTTCTTTTTTTTCAAGTTCAATAGCCTGCCCTGCATTGTGTTTTCATTTAGTGATAAATTTTGTTCATTATCCTTGGTTGTTTACTTTTTTTATAAGATGGCATATGTGGGATACTAGGTTATAAAGCGTATTCCAAATCTTTATAAATTTTGCATAGAATAATAATAAAATAGGTAGTCAAAGATCATAAAGACTGTTTTGCTCTATCAAATGATGATAAAATCATAGTTACTGCTAGAACTAATTAGGCGCTAGGCCTGTTGAAGAAAGATTATGATGAATGAACATATGAAATCTCGGTTTTGGTTACTCGTAAGTTTTTGACCTTGGGAGTCTCTGAATAGCTGAAAAGTGGCATTTTCACCAGATAAAGTGGCTATGTCAGGTTCATATCTAGTTTCTGATGACCTTTAGAGAAGAAAATCCAGTTGACTTTTGTATTGCTTTAATACAGGTGCCCATACCATCCCTACATAGAGAGAGCTAGTGCACACTCTCCGATATAGAAACTTGGATAAAATATAATAAAGAATAGATAGACAAATGTAAATAAAAACTTTTTCAAGTTTTTTGTGCAATGTTTCGGGCAGATACCCTTTGTCAGGCTGCAAAGACTATGTTACAACGAAATTAGGCTTTACTGCCTGACGAAGGGAATCTGGCTGAAACATTGCACAAAATAAAGCTATGAAAAGTTTTTATTTAGACGTGTCAATTTATTCTTTATTATCTTTCATCTAAGTTTTTTCTCAATTCTTGCAGAACAACATTATTCAAATACATAGAGAAACCCATTTTCCTTTATTTCACCCTGATCTGTAAAATGCTTACTAACTCCTTCAGTACTGCAGCTTATTCCACAAATGAGAAATATTTTATTGGAATGTACTTAATAGAGTCTAATGATTACATTCCACTCTACCAGCTATAGGGGGAATTACACTTTTATCTCTTTATTCTGTGTTTACAATTATGGATGGAAATCTGTCCCAAGTAATATGTGTTATTCAGTTACTGTATGTCAGATTTTTAAATGTAATGGACACTTGTAAAACTTCTTTCATTTAAAGTTGCACCTATTTCATGTTTTCTAGTTATCCAATTTACCAAAATTATTGGTACTATAAAAAAAATACATTAGTATATAACCTGCTTCATTTGACAGCTTTAAATACTCCCTGATGCTAGTAATTTAAAGATTTCATTTGAGAAGTTTATAATTTCATTCACCATAAAAATTATTTCCACAGGGTGCAATTATTAAAAATCCAGTAGATAACATCTTAGCCTTACCTTCAACAAGTACAGACCGAAATGACTTACCAGCAATGCAGTTTTCAGACCAATTGCCAGAAGAGATGGGTAGTAATGCATTCCTCACTTCGTCTGTTAATACATCAGAGATAAATATGGGTGTTGAAGATCCTAGTGAACTGCAAGGTGAGTTTGCTGTTTTGGAACAAACAATTGTTTAATTTTTCTGTATTTCTTTTCAAAAAGATTAACAAGGGGCCATTTGGCCCATCTAAGTTTTCCATCTTCTGCCACCACATCATTTCAAATTATATATGTAGAAAACTCTTTCCTTTATCCAGCTTCCAAAACATACTCCTCTCACACTTACAGCTACTACTCGACCACCAGGGTTTCTTCCTTTGCCCATCTAACCATTAGTCTGATTTTTTCTCGCATGCTCCAGTCTTTAATACCCAACTCAATTGTCCTTGGCGAATATTAATCTCATGATACTTTCCACCTACGTCAGTGTGCCCTCTATCCTGGTACTGTATATAAACGCCTCATTCAGATAATGTTATCAATTTTTCTTGACAAAATGTCACTAACAGGTTTCCCAATGTTATGATTGTTTGAAGATACTTTTAATGCTAACCGTGTAATCTAGTTTATTTTCATAATAATAATAATTTAAACAAAAAATTCTGGTTGGCATGCCAACTTACAGTATGAATTCCTGGATTATTATTATCTAGCATTGCATAACAAGTGGGAGCGGGGGCACTCCTGGTTGAGACTATCATTGTTCTTATTCTTTGTGAGATGGAGACATATATTTGGATCTACAATTGTTCTCTGAGGTCGCAATTGAGGGTGATTCTC
>NW_013667645.1:124523-127721 GCF_000517525.1 Limulus polyphemus
GGAGACATATATTTGGATCTACAATTGTTCTCTGAGGTCGCAATTGAGGGTGATTCTCAACATTCTGGAAATAATTTAGATTCGTTTTTTCCTGCACCTTCTTTTAGTCAGTGGACTTGCAATGCTGTGGTTCAATTTCCTAGGGTAGATGCTGTGGATGGCCCAATGTTGCTTTGTTTTAATAAAAAGTTACCTCACAAAATGATGTCCCAATCAATGATAATCAACACAGTCTTTAACTGACCTACAAAAAATCAAAAAGTAGGCCACTTCAGTATAAGCTGCCTTGGATTTGTTTTCTGCTGTTGGTTCTTTGAGTGTGTGATGTTTTGGGCTTTTTCCCGGTTCCTTTCGAGCCTGCACTTTACTTGATTGCTGAAAGGTCTGGGAGCAAAGTTTTCTTCTCAGTTACATGAAGGGAAAATTATGCCTTATCCGACATATAGTCGGAAATTCGTGATTCAGCCTCCCATCACCAAGTGGAAGCATTTTCTGGCTCTCAAATCACCTGCTCCTCAAATTTTGGGGTTCTAAGGCAGAGTTTGTAGTTAACGTGAATAGATCAATGTCCTCTGCTGGGAAAGGGTAAGTCTATGAATTTGATGGAAGACTCTCAGGATCACCAACTTCATTAATGATGAGCTGCATCCATTGTTAGCATTGTATATTGGTTAAATTTTTGGCTTTGCTATCCCTTCCTGTTGTCGTTGGAGGCTTGATTGCACTGACTCATACAGGGGGGTCATAGTTCCTCCCCTATTCATGGGTCCTGACCCCTGATATTAGCCCCTCAGTAACTTGGCACCCAGAATAGATTCTGTCTATATCCAAGGGTTCCCCCCTGTTGGGTTGGATTTCTTGTGGTGTTGTTGATTCAACATTCAGTATTCAGTATTTGTGGGGGCTCAGCTCCATGAATTTCTGGACATGTGGTAGCCTTAACCATGGAACCAGGAGCACTACAGGTCCTTGAGTCAACATTAGTCATTCAGTTCACATCGTCACCACTGTTATCCACCCAACTTGTAGGTTTTGCATCTTCTGCACATCATCGGGATTTGGAACTATGTTTTAGGGCTCTCAGAGTTTGGTTGGTCTGAGGTAGTGACAGTGTCGTGCTAGTTATTCTGAGGTTTTATTTCTGTCTGTTGTTGGGCCTATGAAGACAGGAAATGAGTATCTAATCATCGATATATCTCGTTTATATCAATGCCTAGATTGTTCAAGGCTCACAAGTTACTCATTTTTCAATGTGATTGATTTTTTTTACTGGGATTGTAGATGTACAAGTTTGTAGTTGGCTCCTATCTGCACTTTGTCATATTGGGGGAATCACAACACTGTCGGCGTTTGTTGTGTACAAGGGTCAGATTCTGCAGTTGAACTTCAGAATTGCATTGGTTCAATATGGTTTTGGCCATATTGTACGAGATTTTTCTCGTCACCTCCATTTCATTGTACTGAGCACACACACAATTTCATGGACAAGTGGATTCTGTAATTCTCGTCAATTGTTAGAACATCACATCTTGATTCTACTTTCAGAAACAACCAAGGCAGGCTTCCTTTTCAGGGCTGAGGCTTCTATTCTTTCTCCAGTTCAATATGTCATCAGTCTGGATATTTTTTTATTTTTCATTTTGTCTCTCAATTGGACTCAGCTGACTCCCATCCAGCTTAATGCTATGGAATAAGATGCACTCACCTCTCCTTCTCCCACTGCACAGATGGTTTTATCTTCTGGGAATGTGAGCATCACTCGAATCCCTCATGTCTTTTGGAAGAGAGCACATGAGATCATAAATCATTGATTCACAGGTTTCCCCAATTTCCTTCATCAGGATCATTCTTCAATCTCAAGGGGTTGTTCAGTCAGAACAATTCTAGTGCCACATCATCCAGAGTTCTATCTCATACGAACGCCTTGCTTCAAGAATGGGGTACATATACCAAAAGTCAGGAAATCCCTACACAATGTTTTAGTCCTTGTTGTTCTTCAACAAGCAATGCCTCATGGTCTGGGCTTATTAAGAGGAAAATTGTCAGGCTTCACTCTAACAATTCTGTGGTGATGTCTTGTGCTTCTCATCAAGGAGGCACTTGGTCCAGGTTACCATATTTTCAAATTTTGGACCACCTCTCTTGGGATCATTCCTATCTTATCACCCTACTGGCTTGCCATGTTCCACATGTGATGCCTGTGGTAGCAGGTCAGTTGTGTCAATTGAAACAGATTATCCCAAGAGAACAGATGCTGCATCACTAGGCTTTGTTGGATTGGCTCTCATTTTCTAACTCTGATTGGTGGGTTGGCTTCTCATTGGATAACCCAACTACTGGTCATTTGTTCTCCAGTAACTCATCTTCAGGCTTTTGCAGTAGATGCCTTCTGTCAGGATGGGATGAGATTCCAACTCTAAGCCTTCTCTCCAATTCATATGTTACCCAGGATACTCAATATGATTTGTTCCAACCCACTGTCAGGTTCTGTTGATAGCACCAGTTTGACTACTACACCCTGGTTTCTGTGGTACCTTCTGGAGCATCAACCTCTTCCACTTCTTCTTAGGCTATCTCTGTGGAGGTGGCCATGATTTGATATGGTACACTCAGCTATCAGATGCTGCAGCTTCAGGCATAAAATTTAAGCTGTCTTTCACACAGCATATGGATTTCATTACTAAGGTTGACTTGTATCTGTCTCAGTTTTTACAATGGTTTATTGAGAGGATGTTGAACACATTTTGATCAGAAGTGCCAACCTTACTTTGATTTTTAACCTGACTCTTTTGCAGAGGTTTTTTGCATCTTCCACATTCGCCATGTTTCAGGTGGCCTTGTTGACTACTGTTTGATTATCGTGACTACATATTTTTTGAGTCTCCAATACTCTAGATTCCTCAAGTTGCTTTGGGTCCTTGGTCCCAAATGACCATTCCTGTTACCTAACAGGTTTATTAAGGTTACATTACTTGTTCTTTCTTAACACCTGTTTGTGACCTGACTCTTATATGCCATGTATCCCCTTTACCTGATGATTTGTGCTGTTTGTCTACAGACCACGTTCTTCTTCTCTCTCAGACCAATCTTACTCAAGACACTGTCCAACAGGATAGGGGTTAAATCCTTTTCACCAATTCATCTGACTTTTTTATTCTGGGCTCTCTTTGAAGGAGAGGAATCTTCTGTGAGTCACGT
>NW_013667645.1:128680-129605 GCF_000517525.1 Limulus polyphemus
CCAAGACCCCTTAATTCCAACCCCGAGTAATGGAACTCTGGCTATCTGGTTGAGGCTGGCCTACAGTAAGGATCACTCGTGTACAAATCTATCCTTGATAGAGGAATTAAGTTCAGTGTGAAGAGCATACCTGTTCTAGATGTAGTTAAGTTCCCTCACTAAGGAGGGTACCTATCTTCTTGGCATATCCATGATCTATGCAGATGTTTTCTATATGGATAATGCCCTCACTGGCCCCTCCACCTTCTCAATGTTGGATTAGCTCTAAGTGTCAGCAGAAGTAATTATGGTTTGGAAGTTAACATTTTCCTAAATTGAAAATGTATTTGCAATATTGAGAGGTGTAAAGTTATCCATGTGGAGTTTGTTTATTTATTTGGAAAGATCTTAGTTGTGAATATGTGAGGAATATTAGGGTTGTGCCATAAGAGGCAAAATAACAAACATTTTGATAATAGATAGAGCTGGGGGTATTAGTGAATTTTATAGTCAGTTACATTATATTAATGGATTATTCTCACTTGACACTTGGATATTTGGAATAATCGAAAACAATTTTGAATAGTTCATTATTTCCATGACACTAATTGATTAAGCTGAACAACCTTGAATCAATAAAAAAAATAATGATAAAACATAATGGCAATATTTAAAGTAATTGGAATTATTGGAAATTGTTATTAGTTTATTATTTTTGTGACAGTCATCGGTTATTTAACTTGACACTAATCAAAGCGGGTAATTAATCAATCAGATTAATCATCCTCCTTCAATAATAGTGCTGCACCACTGTACATTATACCAGAATTTACAGTTATTACTCACAGCAATATCATGTTAAAATTTAATTAATATTTTATCCTAACAAATTTCACTGTGGTGCTTTGTTACAGAAATTTACTGTTGCAGATTCTGTGAAGTTAGG
>NW_013667645.1:130587-141423 GCF_000517525.1 Limulus polyphemus
AGTTTTAAACTTTCAGTGCTGACTGAAGGATGGAAACCATATTCAGCAAAGATGACAAACAACTTGAGATAAATATTTATTTGATCTACCCAGTGTTATGGCATATGCCTTTTTCAAGGGTCTATGGACTTCATGGTGAAGTTCACAGACCCTTGAAAAAAAGGCATAAGCCAAAACATCGGGTAGAATAAATAAACATTTATCTCAAAGTTGTTTGTCGTCTTTATTAAATATTTAAAGAATATTTTTCTCTATTTGTAAGATATGTTTTTTTTTTTCTACTTTTTCAAACAACCATAATTTGTTTCAAATTGACTGCAGCATATCTGGTCCTGTGATTCAACTCAGAACTTGTTTTAATGTAAAAGTCCTTATTGTTTTTCTGGTAGATATAAAGCCACCACCAAAACTGCTGGCTTTTGAAGAACCTCCTCTACTCTCAAATCCTGAAGTGAACCTTCAGATGAGAAAGGAATCTGCAAACAAGAGTTTGTGTACATCAGAAGAACAGATGGATCTTCCAGTATTTTCAGTTCAAGGTATGCTTTATTTTATTTAAAAGATTAAATAGCTTCTTCAGTTTTTAGTTCAAGGTATGCATTATTTTATTTAAAAGATCAAATAACTCCTTCAGTTTTCAGTTCAAGGTATGCTTTATTTTATTTAAAAGAAACTTGGTAACAGTAATAGTAGTTAGGTGATTTGTTCTTAAACACTGAATAGTCAGGGCTGCTATGTTGGTGAAGTTAGGAAAGAAAAATATTAGAGCTTGTGTTTTAAAATAAGGAAAGTGTAATTATTATAGTTAAGTTGCCTATTCCTGGGTTATTTTAAAAGAACAATGTTATGCGTGTTGTTAGACCTGTGATAAGTAGTTATGAATAAAATGTTGAAAGGTAAGTACAGTGGGTCCCCGTTATACGTTGCATTGTTCTGCATCATTTCATTATTAGAGCATTCCCCAATTACTACCCATGTATGAAACAATGTTGCCTTGTTTCGATACTAGTGTTAACCCTCTCTGCCCGAGTATCCTTTACTGCGCAGGTCACAAACGTTTTAGTGAGTTGCATTCAGAATCTAATTAAACTAATTTTTGTTTATGTTATACCAATTAGTATAGCATAAAATTGTAGCTAATAATTCATATTTTAATAGTATATAAGTTTTAAGTTTTTAATTTTATAAGAAAATATGTTTTAAAGAAAAAATCCCCCTAGTGTAAGAAATATGACATTTTTCTCTAGGCATGCCCTCTTCTCTAATTTATTTACCACCCATCCAATAATAATATTGTCATTGCTCTGACAAAGCATAATTGTATTAGCCTTCAATCTTGTTTGGTTACAAGCTTCATTCCCAAGGGAGAGATATCATGTGGTCGGTCAATTTGACCGAGTCTGTGTAGAGAGAGTTAATTAAAACATTGTCAGATGTAAACACATTGTGTTCACGTGGAATTGTCTGAGCACATTGTTTTTTCTGCTGCAGAAAAGCCTTGTTTCCACGCTTCCAACATGGCTCCAAAGCGATCACCTAGTAATAGTAAAGTGCTCCTTGCCAAGAGGCCCAGGAAAACAATTAACTTTGGCACTAAACTGGAGATTTTACGACGCTTTGAGGCAGGTGAACGGGCTGTGGACATTGCCAGTGCTGTAGGCCTCACACCTACCACAGTGAGGACAATTCATACAAATGCTAACAAGATCAAAGCGAGTGCTCAGAATGCTACACCGTTAAGTGCTGGAAAGATTGGCCGTTCAAGAAGTGCAGTGATGGAGAATATGGAGCGGATACTGTCAGTGTGGATTGACAATCAGTGCCAACAAAGAATACCTCTCAGCTTGGTGATGATACAGAGCAAAGCAAGGAGCTTGTATGATGATTTAAAGGCTAAGGAAGGGGAATCATCACAAGAGGAGACATTTATTGCTAGCCGTGGATGGTTTCATCGCTTTCAGCACCGCTACAATTACCGGAACATGAAAGTGACTGGCGAGGCTACTAGTGCAGATTAGGTTGCAGCTAAAAGATTGATAGCTTTGTTATCACCATCAGTGGCTTCGAAGAGCTGGCCCAAGGTGGTACGCAGGTTGCACGACTTAAATGCCTTGATGACACCTTGATCCATGGGTTCTAGCAATGAAGTGGTGTTAAGAGAAACACAACCTTCGTATTCTCACACAAGTCACCAATGTCCGTGGGATGAACAGGGGCATTATCAACAATGAGAAGGATATTAAAAGCCAGATTTTCCTTGGCACAGTACTCTTTCCCAGCTGGGACAGCATTCAGAGTGAGCCACTCTGTGAAATTTGTCCCAGTTATCCATGCCTTTTTGATTGTGTTTCCAAATCACGGGGAGATTGTTCTTGCATTACCCCTTGAGTGCTCTTGAAGTAGTAAAGTGGTAGACTAGCAGAGGCTTCATCTTCATGTCTCCTGCTGCATTACCTCCAAGTAGCAGGGTAAGGCAGTCTTCGGCTGCCTTGAAACCAGGAGATGTAGGTATGATTGGGTATTTGCTTCAAGAAGAGGCCAGTTTCATCAACATTAAACATTTGCTTAGGAGAGTAGGCACCTTCTTTGATGATCTTCTTCACCTAAGCAAGGATCCCTGAATATTGGCATAGTTTCAAAATCCTCAACTGCATTGATAACATCAATCAATTCTGGCATGAAGTGTCTCAGAAGTGCATGAATGGCATGTGGGGGAAACTGTGGCCAGAAAGGGTTATTTCTTTACAGGATTTGAAAATGCTCTGCCCACAGTGACAAAGGAGATCCTTAACTTGGCCATGATCATAGATTTTGAGGAGCTGGAAGAGGAGGACATAGACGAAGTGATTGAGTCACATAGTGAGGAACTGAGCAATGAGGATTTGCAACAGCTAGAGGTGCAGAGAGCAGTCAGTTCAGAGGATGATGAGGAACCTGAAGAGGAAGGTAAGAAGAAATTAACCAAAAAACAGCTGGGTGAGCTTTCAGGCACATTGTACTTGTACTGTAAATTTTCAATGATAATGGCCCCAACAGAGAATGCAGCTCTAAAATGAACAGGATAGTGAGTAATGGAGTGTGATGTTACAAGACATTTATCAGAAGAAAAAAAAAGGTTGTGCAACCAACATTGGACTTTTTTTGGCTTCAAAAGAGAGAGAAAGCCACCACAAGCAATCCAGGAAGAAGAATCAACAGCATTCACAGAGGATCCACTAGAGGAGCTACCCTCTGGGTAATTCTGACTCTATCACCTTTACTTGCTCACCTCATACAAGCCTTTCAACCACTACAGTACTTGTAAGTATTAAATATAATCAATGTTTAGTTCTTTAATGTTCTTACATGCATATTATGTATAACACACTGTAGTTAAAAAGGCCATGTTACACCCTTTTAAAAAATGTTATTCAATAGTGGACCAAAATTTTTCAGGAACGCATCACTCCCATAATACATGTAAAGATTGTGTTGCTTTACATTGTTTCAGATGTAAGTCCCACTCTCCAGGAATGCATCACAATGTATAACGGGAACCCCTGTATAGCCATAACATATAAAAGCATACTCAGTGTCTTTTGGATTTACTCCAAGCTTGGCCATGTATATGCTATTTGTAAGTCTGTTTAACATTGTGTGAGTTGTTTTGCACTTTCATAGTTTGTCTAACATTTATTATCACATAGATGCTCAGATCCCCTAGTAACCGTTCATTTGCCTTCGGTTACTTGTTCGTGATGGCTGTTTTTGGCCCTGCTCTATCCATTCATCTTAGCCATATAGGGGAGAATCAAGTTGGAGAGCTTGACCCCTTAAAATTAACTTAAGTATGCCACAATTTGGGAACATTTAGCTGAATTGATTTAAAAACAGGCATTGTGAAGAAGAGATTGCTTTTCTGGATTGTTTTTTTTGTCCATTTTTAAAAATAAGCATTTTGAAACAGTAAGATTATGATAAAGTTTAACTGCAGATATTCATCTCTTTTGTTCTCATTATTGTAATATGATTAAGTATAGCTTTCAGTTAGTTCCTGCAAACAACTAGAAGTTTCCTCAGGAAATGTAGTACGAAATGAATCTAAATTCTGATTTTGGGTTTAAGCAAGAAAGAGACTGAGCAAATTGAAAATCAATCTTTATTTTCAAAAATACAATCACAGCCATGAACAGAGGACACCACTTTTACTGGAAGAGTTTAGATAATTTTTCTACCTTGTTCTAGACTAAGAGAGTACAGCATTATGTACAAGATTCTGTAACTATCCTTTTCACTGGCCATGTGCTGTCATTGATGGTCATTCTATTCAAAAAATAAGGGAGGATAAATCCCCAAGATATCACCTGATCTACCAGTGGAAAGATCCTTTACATAGTGTATCTTATTTTACAGCAATCTTTCCTGTGAAAGATATAGAGGAATGATCTGGAAAATAGGTAGGAACTTAGCCACATACCTTGACTACAAAAACCCCAAAAAACATACATGTGTGAAAATTCTTCATGAACTAGGAATGCTTACTTTACTAACTAAGATATACTAGATATGCCTTTGTATATCACAGTTTTGCCAATGAACAAATCATAGCTGTCAGTCTAATATTAATACACTTTACATCAAAATAGTTTTTGTTTTATGACTAATATAGAATTGCATTTTACATCAAGATATTTTTTTTGTTGGTGTTTTAAGTCAAGAACACATGAACTCGGGCTGTTTAATTGAACCTACTATTTGTAGATCTCGGTAAACTACATGAACATGCCTACCAGAATTATTATGTAGTTTTTCGCAGGAATTTGATTACTTTTTTTTGACTGAAAAGAAAATAAGTTATTTCAAAAACAGTGTCGTAGGAAGGCCAGTCAGGCGATGGCCTGACCACTTTTTCACGACATATATAGCTATAACTTGCGTATTAGGACTTGCTTCTTTTAATTCAATACATTACATTATGTGTATGCAGCATTTATAATTAAAATGGCTCAAGATTTAATCTCATAGCATTAAATTTTCAAACATTATTTTTTTGGGGGGGGGGGCATGCTTTGCTCATATTGTGTGTCACATTGTTTAGTTATGGCAATGATCTGACCACTCTAAAATTGCTTTCTATGACAATGTAAAAGTATCGTTTGACCTCATTTTATATAATTTCCTCTGTGTATTCAGAATTGCTGTTAGATATTTTCAAATGTTTTATGTTAACAAAATTCTAATAATTCAAATTATCTTCCATGGTTAATTGTACATTCTCATGACTTCTAATCATCCCATATTTTATGACAAGTACTAACAGTAAAAGAACTACATGGTGACTTCACATGACTACTTAAACAAGATTTTTTGTTATGGTTACTGTACATTTTCATGAGTTCCAGGCATCTGTTATTTTCTGGCTAGCATTTACAGTATAATAATTATTTAACAGTTTGTGTTCTGTTATTCAGGTATGATGCCTGATAACTGATAACCTGTCATGCATGGTGAAACAGATTTTATATAAATTAAAAACTAATATAGGACATGTTAAGTAAGTTTCTTGCAAATTAAATTATGTCAATTTCCACTTTTGGGTGTTTTTTTTTCCAGTGCTCCTCCCCCCCCCCCAACCTGTGTTTACTTTATGTGCATCTAAGATGTAGTAACTATTATCCCTTGTTGGTAAATGTAATTCTTTACATAATCTATCAATGTATTATGTACTTGCATGCATGGAAAGTGGTCAAGCTATATGGACTGTGTTTCTGAAAGTTTTCATTAATTTTGAACCACGATTTATACAGAAAATGAACTAATATTCCTTCTAATTATAGTTTTTCCTCTTTCTCTCTCTCTCTCTCTTTTTCTTTTCATTACATTTACCAGAATGGATCACTGGCTGTAGTTGTAATGTCTTATTCTTGTTCCCGAAATAACCGTGTTATATTTATATGTATATGCAGGAAGTTCAGCATAGAAACAGATACTTTTATACATGCATTTTTTTTCATTATTACTTTTACAAAACTATTGGCAGCATTCTTTTTTCTTCATCTTCTTCTTTTTTTCAGATCCTTCCAGTTTGTGCATGATTTCTCCAAAAGTTGTAAAGAAGAAGAGGAGACCAGAATGTCCAAACTGTGGGAAAAGTTTCTACGATAAGAGTACATTGAACAGACACATTATTAGAAAATGTCCAATCTGAAAACTTACCCAGTTGATCATTCTTTTGAGTACAATTAATAACCACATCAGCATTTGTAAAAAAACATAAAAAGTTTTCACTTTTGACTTAGTTAGTGAAGTATTTTATTCATTGAACTACCAAAACTTGATTTACTGGAACAAAATATGATTTAGGAATAAGAAACGTATCACAGATTGAAATCATTGGTGAATATACACACTAGGAATTGACTTGTAATACAAGTAAATGATGTGTTTTTGTTTCTTAAAAAGTAATATTTTGTAAATTTTAAATGTTGATATAATTATCCATGAAGATAAGGTTTTGAATTTGTTTTTTCAACTCTCTCTGAATTTTTAACTTTTCTTTTTGGAAGAAACATTGCAAGATAGAGTGTTATTAATACAAATAGGATCGTGTGATCAGTACTACAGTTTGTCATTTTGCCCCTTACTTGGGTCAAATTCGTCGCTCATCGTCTTGAGTTTTTATTGTATAAACTTTGTGACCTGTCCAAACCATTAATCTGTGTTCTTCTAACCAAGAGTGTGAGTGTAGGTAAGAGGTATCACAATAGATGTGTATAGAATTTTAATACAAAAGGAGCCAATCAGAGACAAGCTAAAGGTTAGCAACTAGTCTACCTTGCTATGTACCTGTTGGGTCAGTGACCTAAAAAGGCCTAATATATACCAATGAAAAGACAAGAAAATAGACTGGCAGCACTATAGCTATTAAGTCATGACAGTCCTGAAGTCTTGGTTGCAGGTGAATGGTGGTGAAACTTCAAGAATGAGTAACAGAAATAAATAAATATTGTAATATATACTGTAGGTGAGTAAAGACTGTAGCCTGGATCCCATGTACATAATCATGTTAAACAAGTACTAACTGACAGGTAAGTAGATTGTTTATTAAATAACCTTTGACAATGATATTGTCATTAAATAAAATATTTTTTGGGCATAATTTTGATCAGTCATGGTGTTTACATCAACAGGAGTTGTATATTACAATTATGAATGTTTTTTTTTTTACAGAATTGATGTGATTTTTTAGTCAATGTTAGTATATTATATGATCGGTTAGCATATGTTAGTGTACTATGTGATTGGTTAATTAGAGGTGGCTGAGTATGTGATTGGGTAATCAGTGGTGGCTTATTATGTGATTGGACAGTCAGTATTACTGTATTTTATGATAGGCTTCTCTGTGGTGACTGATTGGTCAAAAGAGATGGTTTATTATAGAACTGGCTGAAAGGTTTTAGTACACTGTATGATTTGTCAGTCAGTTATCATATAACTGGTCATAAGTAACCATGCTGTGATAAATTTTTATGGATGTTTAGGATCAACAATTACGTAGCTTTTCTGAAAGTAACATAATTAAAAGATTATATACAAAAGTGATTATTTCTTTGTTTTATTATGTATTTAGACTTTTTTTTTTATAAAACAATTAAGATACTTGTGAGAACATTGGATAATTCCTGGTGTATGTCACTATTTAGTTTAAAGATTAGTAAGTGGTCTTGCTGAAATAAAGAAAATAGTTACAAATGTTCTCTCTACAAATTAATTTCTGGAGACTTAAAGACTTTTTTCTTACATTATGTTTTATATATTTAGTTATATCAGAATTACTTGTTTTAGAAAACTATACAGAAACTTAATGTATAACATCACTGTTGTGTTCTGCATCATATTTTGGAAATTAGATCAAATGTGTGAAGAAACACAGTTTTCCAATTCTGCACCTTGTGATTATTGTATGCCTAATCATACATCATAATACATTTAGCATCTGCCAAGCCAAGAAACTAAGCACTCAAGTCTTTTTTGTTTTGTTTTTTACAGAACATTCTTTACTTTCAATGCATTGAAAAACTTTTATATAGTGTTTTTTTTTAAAGCTTTACAGTATTAAAAGCTGCATATTTAGACAATAAAAAATGTTTTAGACCAATGTTTTTCAACCATCAATCTGTGGACTGGGACTGGTCCATCACAGCCATGTCCATGGGATTCCACAAAAACAAATACACAAAAAGTGACAGAATATTCACACGGTTATCGATATTTATTACTGTACTTGCATTTCAATGGTCTGAAACATTTTAGGGAGGCAGTGAGCCGGTCCCTGGTATTGAAAAGGTTGAGAAACACCAATTTAGATTTTTCTTTTGTGGACATGTTTCAGTCACAGAAAAGAGAGTGTATGTATTTATATTGATAAACTGGACAGTGTTTTCAATCATTTTACAGTGGTACCAGAAAATTACTTTGTACAGAGTTCTTGAAATGTTTCTTTATCACAAGCTCTGTTCTGCATTAAGGATTTACTTAATGTATCCTTCCTAGTTAAAATATTTAGAAAATTAATTTCATCAGTATGATAAGTTCTTGATGTTGAAGAAAAGGTTTGAGATATTAGTAAAAGTACTTCTGAACCTGTGTTGTATACATTTTCTTTATTTTTCATAAAGTAACTCCATTACTTATGGCAAGGCAAGCTCGTATTGCTAATATATTTAGGATAGTAATTTCAATCTGGAATCAATTTATTATACTAGGATACATTTATGAATGATTTTTTATCTTTTTTTTTTTAGTTCCTTAGATTCTAGTAAACATTCTCTCAATTAAAAAACAAAAATACAATTTTCTGTAAATAAAACTTGTACAAGAGAGAGAAAGGTTGATGATAGGAGAAGAAATAAGAGAACATAAAAGTAACCTATGATAAATTACCTGAAAAGAATGAAAAGTTGACTAATGTGAGAGTGGAAAAATAAAGAGTTAACTGAAATTGTTAAACTTTTTTTTTTTTGTTTTCACACTAATTTCCTTTATATTTACACTATAGAGTTTACCTTTTCCATATTTGTTAGACAATTTACATAAATTTGGAAATATGAAGAATTTTTCACATTGTGTATGGGACCTAGTTTTGGGCCATATTAAATTGTGTTTAATGTTTTCTTATAATCTTTGATCATGTTTAAAGTTATGCCTTTGTTGAAGAAAGAAAAGGAATTTGATATAGATCATAATATTGGGAACAATACTAGGGTGAGATGGTGATGTATCCCTTTCCTGTATGATTTACTTTGGTTTCAGTTTTGGTTAGAATTTGTGTAATTGCACCAAATTGCAGATGTATTTGTATCAAACTATTCTTCAGCTTGTCTTCATTGATTTTGTGTATCAGTGACATTTGTGAATAAATGACATTTCTTCAAATTTTTTTCTTCCTTAAGAAATGCACGTGTGTCGGTTTGAATTACTATATGCACAGTTGCTATTCTGTAGCTTACGGCATTACTAGCTTTTGTAATGGGTTTTGTAACGTACAAAATTATTAAGTGCCATTGCTCTACAGAATATCTTAATATTTTGATCATAATTTTTCAAAACAAAGATTTTATGCAGAAGTGATATTCTTGTTTCGACCATTTTTGTGACTTGTGTGTCCATCATATCTTGACAAATGAATATATGGTAGACTGATGCAAGAAGTCTCAATTTTTTGCATAATCTAACTGTCGGTATTTATTTTAACCTCGATATATAGACTACAAAATATCACAACCACTGTATTACCATGTACTGCATTATATATTTGTGTGTGTGTATTTACATATATCAAGTATATTTTATTTATATTTCAAATGTTTACACAACATCTACTAAAGTACATTTTAAAGACTTCAATGATTTATAACTTGGTTGATAGTGGCATTATTGCAGTATTTTATATTGTAATATACATCGTTTTTCTCTGTTCGAAGCCAATGGAAAATATTAGATATAATCAAGAAGACAGTACTAATTAATACTATATAATAACAACAAGCGAAGCTGTAAATATGTAATACAGTCAGCTTAGAAAAATAAGGAACTGATTTACGGATAGTGGGTCAGGCACGGTTCGCGTTAAGTTGCTGCAGAAACACACACTGCTCCTTGGAATGGGAGTTGCACTATAAGAGTGATGGTCAAATCCAATCAGTCGGTCAGACAAGAGTAGCCCATGAGTTGGTGGTGGGTGCTCCCTTCCCTGTAAGCTGCCATTTTAAAATCATGCATGACTGTGCTCAGATAGCCCTTGTATAGCTATGTGAGAAACTTTGAAATATGACAACTTAAAGATAGTGTGTAACATAAATTGAAATGTAATGGAAGCTTATTTTTTGTAGAGGAATATGTGTTATATCAAAATTGGTAGTTGATGGATGTTAATTAAAGGTAGATATAACTATGATATCTTTAGTTCATTTTTTTTCAGCTAATGTATACAACAATAATACATTATACCTCAAATGTTCCTTCACTTTCTTGTTTAGCAGATTATTTATATAATATTGAAAAGTTTGCCCATAGTTTGGTTACTGTTACGATGTGAAAGCCTTGTAATTTTTTACATGCGTGTTACTACAGCAAAATGTTTAATTGGTGACTTTTTATTTGAGGCATAATATTTACTACTCTAAAATGGAAGATTATGTACTACAGAAAAAATTTAAAATTACTTAATACTGTTAGAAATGTAAAATGACTTAATACTGTTAGAATGTAAGAGTATATACTACTAGTAGAATGTAAAATGACTTAATACTGTTAGAATGAAAAATTATAAACACCTAGAACAATTAAAAATGATTT
>NW_013667645.1:142323-148245 GCF_000517525.1 Limulus polyphemus
CTGTTAGAATGTAGGATTATATACTACTAGTAGAATGTAAAATGACTTAATACTGTTAGAATGTAAGAGTATATACTACTAGTAGAATGTAAAATGACTTAATACTGTTAGAATGTAAAATGACTTAATACTGTCAGAATGTAAGATTATATACTACTAGTAGAATGTAAAATTGCTTAATACTGTTAGAATGTAGGATTATATACTACTAGTAGAATGTAAAATGACTTAATACTGTTAGAATGTAAGATTATATACTACTAGTAGAATGTAAAATGACTTAATACTGTTAGAATGTAAAATGACTTAATACTGTCAGAATGTAAGATTATATACTACTAGTAGAATGTAAAATTACTTGCTAATATAGTATATAAAGTTATATAGTATTGATATGATGTAAAACGTAAAAATTACTGCTATTGTTAACATTTAAAAATCACAACTGTTGTTAACATGTAATAATTACTTACTGACGTTAGTATATAAAAATTATATACTGTTGTAAAAAAAAATGTAATATAGTGTACTAGTGTATGAAATATGAATTACACACTAACATTAGAAAATCAAAGTTACTACTATTAGAATATAACTGCTTGGTCTACTTCCTTTTTATCTTTTAATGTGTATTTTCTTAGTTACTTCACATAGAAACTTATTGATACCAAATGACATTCTGATTTGTTCCTTTATTACAGTATGGTACAGTTTAGTTGAAGTTTAACTTACTAGGTAAGGTAGGGATTGAAAAACGAAAGGTAAACTTACACACTGTTGATTTGAAAATGTTATCTGTAGATAAAGTTATATAGAACTATATATGCTTTCTGTACAGGATAGTGTGGAATACCTACTCCATTCTTTTGACATGTAAATTATTATTTTCATGTGATTAGACTACTGATTTAAAACAACTTAAGATGGTAGTTTGTAAATAAGTTTATTTGTTAAAATCATGTGATTTCTAACAATATAAGATAATTAGGCTGCAGTGATTTGTAACAGTACAACCATGCATGCGGCATAATGATTGTCTTAAGTGGAAGAACTTGCTGACCAAGGTTAAATTTTTCAATCTCTAGATTGTTGTCCAGCTGAATCAAGCTACAAAAGAAATGAACTGTTTAGAGGTTACAGTAAGAAGTACAGGAAGTACTCATATAATGAAGACAGAAGACCTTTATGTCCAGTTTGTTTACAGTCTTTTTTTGACACAAGTAACTTAAGGAGACATTTAGACAAGCATAATCCCCAACGATCGTTTTTTTCCTGCAGTCTGTGTTCAAGGAGTTTTGTGCGCAAGAACTACCTTAAAGTGCACAAGAAGCGAGTGCACAAATTATGATGTTGTGTGAAGGGATTTTCCCAATTATATACATCATTAAAAATGATTTATGTAAAAAAGTGAAGCTGTATCTCATCATATGTTAACATGTACTTGTGTTTTTTTAAATTAATCTTCAGGCTAGTGCAGCATTAGATTATAAGTAGAGTTAAAACAGTACTTTGAACAGTTTGTATTAGCAGACTTGGTTCTCATTTTCAAGATGGTTATTTGAACTACACATATTGGCTGTTGGGATAGAGAACTTAACTTTACATTTTAATCCTCCAGCTGGCCACTTGACCACAAATAAAAGTTGCCCATACTATTGAAGTCTGAAATGGTGCTCCTGTGTACAGGTTGGAATGATTTAGAAGTTGCCATCTCTTTTACTGTGTAATAATAATGATCACTGGTATGGGTAACCCAAGATTCACAATACTGCAATAGATTGTATTGGCCAATTCAGTGTATGCCTGTTTAGTAAAGAAGTCTTTTTTTCTGTCTACAACAGCATAAACTGTTAAACTAAGGTTTTGAGGCAAGACAATTGACATAATTACTAAGTTAGAAAGTAGCAATATTCTTTGTTGTTATTTTATTGTTAAAGCTTGCAGGAAGTAACTATTCTTTGTTATTTTATTGTTAAAGCTTGCAGGAAGTAACTATTCATTGTTATTTTATTGTTAAATCTTGCAGGAAGTAACTATTCATTGTTATTTTATTTTTAAAGCTTGCAGGAAGTAACAATTCATTGTTGTTATTTTATTGTTAAAGCTTGCAGGAAGCAACCATTCTTTGTTATTATTTTATTGCTCAAACTTACAGGAAGTAAATATTCCTTGTTGTTATTTTATTGTTAAAGCTTGCATTAAGTAACTATTCTTTGTTGTTATTTTATTGTTAAAGCTTGCAGGAAGTAACTATTCTTTGTTGTTATTTTATTGTTAAAGTTTGCAGGAAGTAACTATTCTTGGTTGTTATTTTTTTTTTGTTAAACCTTGCAGGAAGTAACTATTCTTGGTTGTTATTTTATTGTTAAAGTTTGCAGGAAGTAATTATTGATTGTATATAAATAAAATATTTTCACTTGATGTAAAAGGAAAACATTGATACATCATATTTAATAGCTTAAACTTTATAGAAAAGTAATACTAAGAACATGTAAGATTAATCCGTGGTTATCGGGCATGCTCGAGGTTTTGTAATCTGAGTGTCAATTTGTTTAATTTTTTTTTCTCCTTGTCCAATCAGTGATGAAAATACTGTTTGGACTAAAAACTGATTAGAATGTGGTTAACGTTTTTCAGCTACATAAACATTTCTCTTCATTCAGTGATGAACCCTTCACATGTAACATGAAAAGTGGAAAAATAGCATGATCACGTGACAATATAAATGCACTTATTATTATGAAGTGCATTTAATGTTCTTATTAAGGAAACATTTGGTGTCTGTAGGGTAATTTGTACTTTTCTCAAAAAAAAATATTTTTTTGTTAAATGAGTTTTCATTTTTGTTATATACAGCTATGTAAAGTACATATTTTAAATTTCTGGAGAAAAAAAAAGTTCTTTATTACAGTCTTGTCCTGAATTTTGTTGTGTTTCAATCTTGGATTATTTTCTTTTGAATCATTATGAAACTGTAGCAGAAGATATAATCCATGTTAAGTGTAGATCTTCTTAACTTGAATAAAGAATTCCCAACTTTACGGAAGAGGTCAGTTTGTTTCTCCATTTATACTACATAATTAGATATTAATGATGATCCAGTTATTTTGTGGTAATGAAAAACTAACAGACTTTATACCCTTACAGAACTAGACTAAGTATATATATTTCAAAATTTTCCATACAGATATTTAGTTAACATCTTTGCAAACGTGTATATAATGTGTAAGTTGCTCAGTTTTAATGGTTATTAAATATTAAGAACAAATGATCACAGAACAGATTGATTTTTATATTTCAACTTTTTGAAAAACCCTAGATCATCCAGCTGCCCACTTGACCACAAATAAAAGTTGCCCATACTATTGAAGTCTGAAATGGTACTCCTGTGTACAGGTTGGAATGATTTAGAAGTTACCATCTCTTTTACTGTGTAATAATAATGATGATCACTGGTATGGGTAACCCAAGATTCACAATACTTGGACAATTCAGTGTATGCCTGTTTAGTGAAGAAGTCTTTTTTTCTGTCTACAACAGCATAAACTGCTAAACTAATGTTTTGAGGCAAGTCAATTGACATAATTACTAAGTTAGAAAGTAGCAATATTCTTTGTTGTTTTTTTATTGCTAAAGCTTGCAGGAAGTAACTATTCTTGGTTGTTATTTTATTGTTAAAGCTTGCAGGAAGTAACTATTCATTGTTGTTATTTTATTTTTAAAGTTTGCAGGAAGCAACTATTCTTTGTTATTTTATTGCTAAAGCTTGCAGGAAGTAACTATTCTTTGTTGTTATTTTATTGTTAAAGTTTGCAGGAAATAACAATTCTTTGTTGTTATTTTATTGTTGAAGCTTACAGGAAGTAACTATTCTTGGTTGTTATTTTATTGTTTAAGCTTGCTGTAAGTAACCGTAACTTTTTGAAGTTCTTATATTGTGGACTTTAGTCTTACCTGGTGGTCAATTCACATGTGTGAATGTCACAAAATTTAGGTTGTAATGATATTTATATGGTTTTTATGAAGATCTTACATTTTACATTGGTTATAGTAATTGAAACTTTATTGCAACCATTAGTTTAATTATGACATTAGAAAACATTGTTAGTTGTACAGCATGTCTGTTGTAAGTTATAAAAAAAGATCAATGTGAAATATGAAATTATTATTGATTGTTAATTTTGTTTCATGTTCTAAACTGTTCACACAAAAGTATGTGCCAATTTATGAAATATTATTGGTTTCAATACACTGTGCTAGCTTAACAGCTATCGTTCAAGGTTTCTATATGTTGCTGAAGATATTTAGTCGTACTAACTCTACAGTAAGGTTCCATTGTTCTGTAGTCATGTGTTAATATAGGTTAAATGATACTAAGTCATAATAACACTACATTAAGTTCCTTTTGTCCTATGGTTATGTGTGAATATAGATTAAAAGATACGGAATCATACTAACACTACATTAAGGTCCTGTTGTCCTTTAGTCACTTGTTAATATAGATTAAAAGATACTAATTCAAACTAATACTACATTAAGGTCCTGCTATCCTTTAGTCATGTGTCAACATAGATTAAATGATACTGAGTCATAATAACACTACATTATGGTCCTGTTGCCCTTTAGTCATGTGTTAATATTGGTTAAACGATACTAAGTCATAATAACAATACATTAAGTTCCTCAGGGTGTATACAGTCAGGGTAAAAATGAGCAAAACACCTAATGTCGGAATTTTTTGTCTCTTTTTTTTTTTTCAGCCAGTAATCACTAACAGAAATAATTAGTGATATTATGCTGTTAATGTAGTGTGTTGGACTGGAGTTTGTCACCAGTTAGTGATATTATGCTGTTAACACTAATGTGTTGTGCTGGTGTTTGTCACCATTTAGTGATATTATGCCGTTAACTTTGGTATTTATTGTGGCATAAATTTTGATGAGGAAGCATGATTACCAAGAATGGTTTCCCATGAACAGCAGTTTCTGTTTACCCTTATTTTTACTTACTTAAACATCCCAAAGGATAAACAGTTATTTTCATAAACTTTATGTGTAAAATTAATAAAATTGTTATTGTCATTTAAGTAATTAAACAAAATCAGTTAAATTCTCTTTATAATGCTACCATATCACAAAACATGTCATAAAAATACCTTAAAGAAATTTATTGTGTCGTTTCAGTTTTTCTTAATGTTTTGATTTCCAAACTGTCCATTTGTAAATCAAATGTAATGGAGATAAAGGAGAACTCATAGCTAAACCTTCATTTTAATTTGAAAAACATTAATTTTTGACACATACTTCAAAAAGGTTAACCATACCAGTCATTTCTCAAACTGAATTCTCATTTTCTTTGAATTATTCTGAAAACATCCAATGAATTTTCCCACGGGTATTTTAGTGAATTATGAAATAACATTAAAAGACACTAAAATACTGTTATGATCTAGTGCTATATGTTTAAGTCTTTCAAAAAAAATTTTAACTGCATATTTATTTTTATCCATTAAAATGGAAAACGTTTTTAATATGAATTTTGCTACATTGTACATGGAACTCATAATATTAATTACCTATGACTGTGTCCAGCCTTTTGAGCTTTAGGCAAGGAATATAATCTAGGTAACATAAAGGAATCTAGCAAGAAAAGCATGGTTATCAGTATTCAATGATGAGGAATCCACTTTGAGACTAATAATGCTTGGAGATGGCTTGAATGGGTAATGAAGAAAAACTTTAATATAAGTTTAACATAACAGCAAATGTACAACATTTCAACAAGGTTTTGTCATCATCAGGTACAAATAGTTTACACTGACACAGATATATTATATATACAGTATGGAACAAAGAGGTCACATGACCAGATAATGTTGCACGACTTAGAAGAGATATCTTGGCACCCCAAGGTGTTGGTTTA
>NW_013667645.1:149220-164669 GCF_000517525.1 Limulus polyphemus
GAGTTGCAATGGTGGAAAACATGGGACTAGTTTTTTTATTGTGTTCTGTGAATCTGGTTTCTAATTTTCTTCCTGGACAAAACTTGCCATTAAACAAAATTCCTGTCAACATCAAATTCTCTCAAAAAACCTGACCCTAGATTAAAATCGTTACTAAACAAAAATTATTTAGAATCACACAAAAACAAAATAACTGCCCAGAATTCTAGGATTTTCTCTCCCATTCTAGTTAGAAGCGGAGCTTTTAAAGCTCCAGCGTCAGAATTCATAACGTGAATCATGACAGATTTTTATATTTGTTTTAGTATGAACTGATGCTTTCTTTCCCACTGTAACTATCTGAATCTGGTGAGTGCTTTCCCGTTAAGTATATTTTTTGTGTACTAATCTAAATGCTTGATGAAAAGAGAGTGGTAGTTCAGAGATGTAAAATGTTGCAGGTAAGTATATGGAGTTATTATTCTTGAGTACTAAAGCTTTTGGAAAAGACAAATATAGTTAAAACCACATAGGCGACGAAAAATATCGAAATTAAATAATAGGTTGAACAATCACCAAGTTTTTATATATTTTTATTTAAAAACTGTAAACTGTATGATCTGATGAAGAGCGCTAGCTCGAAACGTCATCCTTCTTTAAATAAAAATATATAAATACTTGGCGATTGTTCAACCTATTATCTATTTTTACTAAAGCTTTTGAGTCAGAATATGGAAGGATTTATAATGATTATTTTGTTCTTTTCCCAGCATGAAAACTCAGACCTTGAAATGAATGTTAGCAGTAATAAGATTGATTACAAAACTAAGATATGTATCAATTGTGTCATTATTTTTATGTTATTGTTTTCTAATAGTAGTTGTGAAGCTCTGGGGAACACTTAATGGTCAGTATGTTTTAGTGTTCCCAAACTAAGATAGCACATAAATGTTGCAGATGTATTAATAGTGAACTTCAATATACAGTTCCGTAGAGACCAAAGTCTTTATCAAAGTACATGCACTTGGTTTATCAGCTTATCCATCATCATCTCTAACAAAAAGTTACTATAACTTCTTTTTTTGTAGGAGGAAGTCTTAAAAGAAGTCTCCTGGCAGAAGGATTACTTTGTCCTACCTGCTAGAAAACACTAACAACAAAACTAGGGCTCATGGCACTGTTTAACCCTACTCAAGATTGCCACAGCTGCCCAATATGCTGTGCAATGTACAGGTGGCACCACCATCTTCCAACTCCATCAAAAATCACCCATAACAGATATACATAACCGGCATAAATAACTACGAAAAATGAACAAGACCTTTCTAAGAATCTGTCTTCTAGTATTTGTTTAACTTATTAAACAAAAACAACTGCATTTTCCTTAAAAAGAATTATATGTTTTTTACTGTTAACTTGTATGTTAAACTTATCGATTGTTTTGGACATCTTTTAAAGACAAAACAACTCAATACAGTGTGGCGTATTAATAGTGTGTTTGTTGCATTGAAACCTTGAAACTGGTTGAATTGTAACTTTTATATAGTTTATAGAAATTTGCATGTTGTTTCACCACAAAGAGGTAAGAAGTTATTTTAAGTGGTTATAAGAGATCAACATAGTTTTGTTTGAAGTGGTGTTGTTATTTCAAGATTTTTATCCAATCGGAACTCTTTAAGTAACCCTGTTGATTATTCTGATTCTTGAGTTTAAAATTAGCAGTGAACTTAGGAAAGTGGTTTCAATAACAATGTCTTTTTCAAAGTGTTCTTTATTTGACTGATCATATATTGGTCTAATGATATAAATATTTCTTGCAAATTTGGGCAGTGACAGTTGTGGATTTAAAACTTTTTGAATTGACAGGATTCTGTCTCTCTTCTTTTTTAAGTTTTGGCTGGTACAAGAAGAAGAGGACGACCACCTCGCACTGGATATTTATCTTGTCAGAAAAATCAGTGCCCTGTTTGCAAGATGAATTATACAAACAAAAGCATCTTGGAAAACCACATGAACATCCATCGACCTCAACGCCAAATGTATTATTGCGATATCTGTAACAAAGGATTTTTTTGGAGAACAAATGTGTATTCGCATAAAAAAATGGTTCATCACACTCCTCCATTAAGGCCTTCATTCCCTTCCACCAGTAGTGCACCAGCTTCACCAGTGTCTAACCCACCTGTCCGTTCCATTTCCCACATCGGTAATCCTTTAGCACCTCATAGAACTCAAACTTTCACTCCTCGTCTTCCCCCTGTTTCTGGACACATGTCACAAAGTTCTGAGCTTCTAGGTAACTGTGCCAAACTTAGTCAACCCTGTGCTAGAACTAATACATCACCATTACCAATATCAAGTGCTTCTCAACCTTGTAATAACTTTGGACATTCACTTATCCAGCACGTTAAGATCCCTGTGTCCTCAACCCTTGCAAAGAGTCATTCTTCCACTGATTTAACATGTGCATTGGGATATTCCAGTCTTTCTCAGTTCCCTCAACCCACTGATATATGCTCTGGTCCTTGTCCTAGCATGTCTCCCACCATCCCTAGCTTATCTTTGTCATCAGCTTATTCTCCTGTGCTACGTCCACCAGGGGGAACTGCTGTATCTCCCGCATTTTCAGGCCAGTCCCAGTCAGCAAAATCTTCATCTGAATCTTCAGAATATTCTCACCTGTACTCGGTAGCATCCCCAGATTTTTTTAGTGACTCTTGATTGCCAGTAGTTTAGTAATGGAACTGTTTATGAAGACGTGTGAATTTTTAATTTAAGGAAGTAAGTTACTGAAATCTTTTTGAGTTCTCCTATCACACAAGGTATGGTTTTATCTTTGTGGTAACATTGTTCATGGCCTTATGGGTGGTTATTGTGTTTGTGTGAGTGTACACATATATATGGGTATATATTTAAGCTCTGGATATTCATTTTGCAAATGTCATTATGTTCTGATGTAACACTTTAATAATAATATTCTGATGTAATACTAATATTCTGATGTAACACTTGAATGATAATATTCTGATGTAACACTTTAATAATAATATTCTAATGTAACACTTGAATAATAATATTGTAATGTAACACTTGAATAATAATATTCTGATGTAACACTTGAATAAGAACTTGATTAGGTTTATACAACCTAAGTTCACCATCTTATGTCTTGATTATAAAGGTTAGTATTTTGGCTATAGTATCCTGATTATGACCAGTATTTTGGTTGTATTGCAGTGTTTATGGCCAGGACATTAAAGTATGATACCAGTTGGCATTTTACAAGATAATAACAGGAATGATTCATGAAATCATACAAATTCTAGACTGTTACATCATAGTTCTATTTTTCAGGAGTTTTTGCCATTAGGTTTGTATTTTAAAAGTATAATTAACATGATTATGCGGTATTTTAAGCATAATTATTTAGTTCTTTAGTGAAAGAGTTCATATAAAACTACATTAACAGAAGCATAAATACCTGATGTTATTTAAAAAATGTTCACTCATTCTTGGTTACTTTCAAGTCATAAGACAACCTGGTAAAAATACGTAAAATATTGTAATGAATATAGAAACTAAACTTGTCTTCTAGTTTTATTCATGTAAAATATTGATTAACAACTCATGAGGGGGGGGGAGCTGTTTTAAACAACTTAACTTCAGTGTGCAATAAACATTTGTTTATTACAGTGTTTGTTATTACACACAAACATTAGTACACTAAACCAATTAGGACGTGAAGATCAGTGGTGGTGGTGGGTGGGGGGGGTGAGATAGCTCCTGAGGTATCCAGTCTCCTACTGATGAGATTACGGTTCTAACATAGTATTTTCATTATAAAAGCAAAACCTACCTTTCCACTATTGGTTATTAGGTTAATGATTTACTAATACTAGGGAAATAGTTTCTTTTCACCTGTTTTCATACAGTATTTATTTTTAAACTGTCATTTATATTTCACCAGCATTATGTTTCTGCCACACACATATATATATATATATAAACTGTTGTATCCTCTCCCAGAAAAAGTGTTTACTGTTTTTATTTTGAAGTTTATGAACACAATAAAATATAAAGTTGGAACACTATTAGTTTGTATTCTGTTAAAGTTAATTATGTATGGATGAGCAAAGTTATTTTTCGTTTTTTTCATGATGTAATTGTTTAAAATTTTCTCTTCTGAGATTTATCTACTTTTTACACTATGAATACACCAAAGGCACTGTATAATGAATAGCTGTGGCTTACCAGATATAGTTTACAATACAATACATTTATTGCCTGTATTGCTTAGTTCCAAAATACCTACAGTATTATTATGAATATTGGTAGGCAACTCATCAAATTATAAAATAAGTTTGAGACTAAAATAAAAGTCTTAAAAAACGACAATGTCTTGGAATTTCACAGTCATTAATGTGAATGAACCCTGGGTTCAGTGTTGTTCACCTTGCAGGTAATAAAAAGGTAATTTCAACTTTGCCAAATAGATGATGTATGTCCTGTTGTATAATGTGTTGGTGTCATTTTATTTATTATGTATCTCCCTCAAATTGATATTTGTATTATTAAACTAATGTGTCACTTTACTGCAGTCACTGTTTAGTCATTTTTGTGTATTTGTCTCTATTTAAAATGTTTACAGAATGTGTACCTCTTGCAAAATTTTCTTGGGATAAAAGTTAATTAGAAATATTCAAAATATAGGATAAAATAAAACATTGAAGCTCTCCATCAAGCGCATGTCATACAGTTTTTTATTAAGCATTTTTTCCTGGGCTACTGCACATTGATATTTAATGATATGAATAACAGGCAACATGCAGTAATAATATTTTCATGTTATACAAAGTGGTTGCTTTCAACTGGTTTCAGGATCCTGATAGGTTTGATTCCCCATGGTGGACAGAGTGCAGATAGCACATTGCGTAGCTTTACACTAAAACACCAACAACAACAACTTTAACTGGTTTCAGAGCATGATAAAGAAATCAGCTTCTTCTCAGATATAAGCTTCAAATCCAAAATATAATGTCCCAAGTGTAAAGTCCACATTTCCTGGCTTGTGACTTGAATGTGCTTCAGTATTATGTGTGTTTTCTTAATGATTTGTATCTGTCTCAGTTTTGTTGAGTTTGTGGAATAATGAGAATAAACAAAAGTCAACAATAAAATCATCACAATACATTTCTGTATTTTGTCTTGTGTAACTTAAGTTTTCATGAGGAGACTGACACATTTAAGCTCCTAATGAATTTTCTGAAGTGTCTTTGAACACGTTTCTACTAAATCTTTCACTTTTTTCAGCCACTTTTCACACCTGCTGTTTAGGACAGCTAGTTTTTGTGCATGTGCTAAGCACACCCTTTCTGGTCACCTTGTCTAGTGATGACTGTGTTTCAATTCATGTACAAGTAAGTTTTCACATTGTGTATCTGTACAAACTATATACTTAGAGCTCAAAAAAAAGTTCTACAAAAACTCAGCCACCAATTCTCAGGTCCATATATCTATGTAAAGTCAGCCATTGTGGCTGAGATTACACAGAAATATGGAACTGAGAACTTGGTTCTCAGGTCCATATTTCTGTGTACTCTCAGCTACAAGTTCTCAGGCCCATATATCTAAATACACTACAAATATAAAATGTGGTACTGAGAATGAAGTTGCAATGGTATGTCATGACAGATGTAAAATGTGATATTGAGAGTGACATGTTAGGCACATCATATTTGATTCATGGATGCAATGTTGTTAGGATAGGCTTAACACTGATGAGATATATGAGTGCTCTTCAAGGAGAAAAAATCATACAACAGTATTGTTAAACAATGTGAAGCCAAAGAATCATGCAATGATATTGTTAAACAATGTGTGGCCTAAGAATCATACAACAGTATTGTTAAACAATGTGAGGTCTGAGAATGACATAACAATATTGTTAAACCATGTGAAGCCAAAGAATCATAGAAAAATATCATCAAACAATGTGAGGTCTAAGATTCATACAACTATATTATTAATGTGAGGCCTAAGAATCATACAATAATATTGTTAAATAGTGTAGGGCCAAAAGACACACAATTTTGTAGAAGGGGTCTCACTGTTCTCGGTGGAAGTTGGAAGAAATACTTAACCAGCAGACTATTGCAGTAATGGGCACCAAAACCAAACCCAGATCATATCTGGTGCAAAGTTCCTTCTACACAAAGTGAAGGTTGTGGTTAATGAAAAGAAACCTTCTGGTCCAAGAAGCCATTGATTAGATCTCTTAATACTATTAACAAGATAATAAAATTTTGGATTTTGAAAATGCCTCTGAAGTTGAAAGCTAAGGAGTTTCCAACCTCATCTCAAAATCAACAGCTGTTTTCAAAAGAAACAAATTACACAAGAAACCAAAATTGCAGCAATTCCATTTGACCACATACCTGTCTGCTTCTCTAATGCAGCTGTTATTGACTACTCTGCCTTTGATCTAGTTGAACATTGGCTTGAAAGGTGATGTCCACATATGCTTGAGAGTCTGTTGGCTAAGATTGTCTTCACTGAAACTAATTACAAGGGTTGGTGCCAGACAATAATGTATTATCGTTGCTATCAGAATGAGCATGGTTGACCTTCAGTATAATCTATGTTAGTTAAGCCACAAGTTCTCCAACCTTCTAGTTAAAATATAAGCACAAGGTCATAACAATTTTAAAATACATTTCACAGTTTTTTTCAATTTGTAACATTAGCCAATGATGTAAGATTGGGAACATAATTTGATACAAAATTAGAGTAGTTAGTTTTTTCACAGTGTGTGTGAAAACGAATTCATTCATAATTTTACTTTAAAAAAAAAAGGCTGGCCATCTTGTGTGTTAATATTTCCTGTATTAAACTTGTTTTAAATTTTGTGGTAATAGTTGAACATACAGAGAAATATTAAAAGTTATGTGCCATTGGTACAAACAGTATCAAACTAGTAATGTAAAATGTTCATGATTACTTTCGAAAAGCATAAAGTTGTATATGATAATACAATGTATTTAAGTGTAAAACTTTGAGGAGGAATTCTTAATCAGTTAATTTTATGGTGCAGAAAAAAATGTTAATCAACGTTAGTAAAAATAAAAATTTCAGTACATTTAAAATTGTTATGATTGGGAATAAAATTTTAAATAAGCATTTTTGAAGTGTCACAAAAGTGTTTAATCATGTTGTTTGAGACATTTTTAGCCATGAACCTTTTGTTTTACCTGTGTTGGAAGTAAAAGTGTAAACATGTTATACTGTATAAGTAAAAGTTTTATTTACTGCATGTAGAACTGTGTGTGCAATTTCAGGAAAGGTTTGAATGATTAGTGTGTAATATTTTAATAAACCAAAGTCAAGGAGTTCTGATCATAAAATTATATTAATAGGAGCAAAAAAGCATTTTGAGCACGTGTCCAGTACTTAAAGATACAGAAGAATGGTTGGTGCCCACTTTACAGTAGTTGGTTATATATGTATAATGTGAAGAACGAGAAGTACATAAAATAATTTATAGTGGTGGTGGCAGAAATCTAAGTTAATTGGATTTCTGAGATGTATACTGGTGTCATGGCCACTGGTACATCCTGGTGAGGTAGACTCATTTCATTGAATACCTCAAACAAAGAAGAAGATGTTTAACCAAGATTGGAAATGTGGTTCATTTGTACCTGAATGATGTATATATGGCTATGGTCAATTCATGACCCTGTAAGTGTTGTATGGTCAGTTCATAACACTATGTAAGTTTTCTGGGGTCAGATCATTACTTGTGTAAGTTTTCTGGGGTCAGTTTATGACTCTATAAAAAATTTTCTATGATCAGTTGATGACTGTGTGTAAATTTTTCTATGGTCAGTTGATGACTGTGTGTAAATTTTCACATTTGTAAGAGCATGTAAAAGTAAGCCATAGTTGTATGCTGTTATAGGTTTATAGGAATTTTAGTTAACCTCTGTATGTATGTATGTATGTATGTATGTATGAGGAACTATTTGAATCTACATACTGATGCAAAATATTTCAATTTCTATCATTTAGGTGAAGTGAGTGATTTGGAATTACACAAGTATCATCCCAAATAGTGAATTTTAATATGTATGAATTATTTACCTCATTTCTTCCATTTGACCTTATATTTTCCGACTTGAATCATGACAAATGTTGATGACTTTTGGCCCGGCACGGCCAGGTGGTTAGGGCACTCGACTCGCAATCTGTGGGTCGCAGGTTCGAATCCCCATCACACCAAACATGCTCGCCGTGGGGGCGTTATATAGTGACGGTCAATCCCACCATTCGTTGGTAAAAGAGTAGCCCAAGAGTTGGCGGTGGGTGGTGATGACTAGCTGCCTTCCCTTAGTCTTACATTGCTAAATTAGGGACGTGTAGCTTTGCGTGAAATTCAAAAACAAACAAACAATCGATAATTTTTTGTTACAAATGTCAGACAAATAAGTATGTAAGATTTATACACGTGTAGATATTTGATGTTATCAGAAGAATAAAATACATCCTAATTCTTCCTCCAATACTTGTATTTAGAAAGTTTGATCAACCACACCTTTATTGAAGTTTATTTTATATTTGATTGTTGTTTCTGTAATAAAACATTTCCTATGGTAGTGTTTTAAATGTTATTGTTTGCTTGTTTTTTAAGTGTTGCTGATGAAACGTCTCATGTTTTTGTGTGTTGACATTTTCTGTCCTCCAGGACATAAGTTCCGATCAAGATTGGGACGACCACGAAAACGACAAGAAACTATATTCCGGAGAGATCTGGTTTGCCCTATTTGTGGGATGGACTATGCCCAGAAGAGCAGCTTGGTGCGACACATGAACATTCACCGACTTCAGAGAAAGAAGTACTATTGCGATATTTGTAACAAAGCCTTCCTTTGGTTGGATAGTCGCAATCTCCACGTGAGGACCGTACATGGGATTTCACGAGGCCTTTCTAACGATTAAAAAAACATTAGGTGTAGATTAACTTGTGTTTACAGCATTTAAGAAGTTTTTAACCAAATTATGATTTGCTTAAAAACAAAATGTGAACTTTCATATGGGTATAAGACAAAATAGCATTATATATGATCGGAATGACATAAATATTTTAACTTTTTTACTGACGGCATTATGACAGGAAAACTACTTCAAAAAATCAGTGTTTATTCATTATGAATTAGAGGTTTACTGACGTGGTATCGTCATACCCCAAATCATGTAATTACAATAAGGAATTTATTTTCTACAATTATTTTATATGTATTTTATCTTGGCCAGTAAATATTTGTTTGTTTTGTTTTTCATGTTAAGAACGAAGGTATTAATAAATTCAATTTTTGTATACATTGTTCACTGTTAAAAACTATGCAGTCTGTTTTTCGTAACTTTTATTTTTATCTGTTTTTTTTTTTTTTTTTTTACTGCCGAGTCATTTATTTAGACTGAAAGGGAAATGTTTGGAACAAATTAATATTGTTTTACAATATTATGGCTTTAAAATGTTTGTCGTGTTTATTCTTAGAAGTTTTAAATTCAAAAAATGATTGTCATAATCGAATAAACTTTATCAGCATTGTTGTTTTTCTCAACTCGTGGTGTAGAGATTGAATGAATATTTTTTTCCCCTAGAATAAAAAGAAAGCATAGTTGTTTGATTGTTATTTTTCAAATGTAGTGAAAGGTCAAACGAAGGTTGGGTGTAAATCTCATGTGAAATAAACACGTATTTTGTTCTGGAAAAATAGTGCTAGTGACGTCTTTTGTTGAAGAAACTGAGTTCGTATCACCTGTTTGAGTCACTAAAATATCAATTTAATATCAAAGGCGTGCAAACATATGAACATTTTAAAGTGCAATCCAGAACCAACTAAATATATTTCATACTTCACAAGCGGACCTGGCGTGGCTTAATATTTAGCGTGTCGAGCTGTATACTGGAAGGTTCAAGTTTTGCGCCGCAGTGTTACTGAACACTTTCATTTGTGGTTGCGTTAAAAGAGTCAGTCATGTTATTCGGCTCAAAACACTTGTGGCAGCGGGAACTACTGGCTGACTGTTGTCATTAGGATGGGTATAACTGAATTTTGCCAGCCTTTACTTATCCCACATAATGTCATTTAGGTTGAAAATACAAAATGAAGTGTCACAAATATTGAGTCTTACAGTTTCATTTTAGTTTACACCTTATATAAAACTAATTCATTATCCAAAGTTAATAAGGGTGTCACATGAACTTTCTCGTGGGAAATGATGTTCATGTATAAAAACTGACAGTGATCTTTTCCACTAGTAAGTCAAATATAACATTTCTTAATTTGAAATGAGAGCGATACTCAGTTACGTGGTTAACACCTACGTCCTGAGAAAAATATTTTTTTTTTAGTAGTACATAATGTCATGTTTTTTCAGTCTTGTGAAATGCAACGTCAAACTTTGCAACGTATTTAAAACTTAAGCTTAGTTTTTGTTAGCATCATATCTCTTTGGTACAGGTTTTACACTTGTCATTAACATAGATTGTTATTTGATTGAAATAAAGTTTTTTTTTTACTACATGTATCTTGTGTCCAGTATCGTTCTTTCTGTCAAACTCGGACGGGATCAGAGAAAGATTTCTGTTCGGAAATTGCATTTGCTGGTGAGTCTTTAGTTATTCTGTGGTACTCAAAAGAAACTCAGTGAAAGTGGGAATAAAACAACAAAAGCTGAATAAGAAAAATGATTTGTAGTGTACAGTATCATATGGTTTGAGAACTGCCTGAATGAAACTATAAGTGCTGGGACTTTAAGGTATGAACCCGAATAATACCGGTTTCCGAATGAGACAATTGGAGAATGGCGTATTATAACAATTGGATTATTTAAATATTGAGTTTCTTCATGATAACTTGAACATAGCAATTTGGTAAAAAACTATGAAATATAAATAGGGGTTACTGCATTCTACTTAGTGAAATAGCTGACAAATCAGCGGGTAGCATACCAACACGATAAAATTCTGAATGAATTTAACTCTTAAATTTTGATTATCTCTTCTTTTGCCCACCAATGACAC
This sequence comes from Limulus polyphemus, assembly GCF_000517525.1. NCBI lineage: Eukaryota > Metazoa > Arthropoda > Merostomata > Xiphosura > Limulidae > Limulus > Limulus polyphemus. The sequence continues at coordinate 160,283 of NW_013667645.1, forward strand.
AGCGGCATGTCTGCGGTTTCTATACCCGTGGTGGGCAGAGCACAGATAGCCCTTTGTGCTTAATAATAAACATAATTTATTTCTTTTTTTTCCGTCAGGATATAGGCATCCATTAGATGTAAAAGTATTCGTCGTAAATACAGGTGGTTAGGGCGCTCGACTCGCAATCTGTGGGTCGCGGGTTCGAATCTCCGTCACACCAAACATGCTCGCTCTTTCAGCCGTGGGAGCGTTATAAATCACAGTATACTGAGATACATACTGATTGTCAAGTCACAAAGTAGTGTGCCTTGCGGCAAAAAAACAACAACAACCTGCCCGATACACTGTGTTATTAACAGGAGTAATAGTTTAGCAATTTTCCACATTTTGTAACTCGGACTGTGGTAATCCAAACTATCACTTATTTTCCGTGCTCTTCTGGACTCTTACTTCGCATACCAAATTTCAAGGCAATCCATTAAGAAATACTCGAGATATAACATCAATTTTGGTTGAGTTTCTTTCTTTTTATTTATTTATTTGATAGAGAAATATATTAATTAACTGTTGTGGATTTTATTTTATTTTTTAATTTAGTACATTGATAGATCTTTACAATCTACAATTAGGAGTCTCATTTGGTGTAACTATAAACCACGTGTCTCATTTGGTGTAACTATAAACCACGTGTGCAAACAAAAACCGCTCACATTTAACGAAACCTTCGCAAAAAGTCGTGTGAGCTATCGGTCTAACATTTTTACTACAGCTTTATCTAAGAGTAAAAGTGAACTTTTGTCATTCAGATTAAAGACAGCTGATTTAGAGCTGCAAAACTATAGGGTGAAATCACGTGCAGATACATAAGTATTGGTTAGGCCAAGCAAACTAAATTACAAGTTTCTAGCTCATTTTTTTCGAAAGAATCATACGGGTGGACGGTTATTATTAATTATTCATTGCTAACTTTTCAGCATAAATTTACAAAATTTTATAAAGTTATCCTAATCAAAGAGCGTCTATCATCATGTGATAGTAGCTTAAGCAGTTAACATAAATAATGATGCTTGATACCGCTGTACCATGTGCATGCGAGTGATGACAAGAAACTGTTAATCAAAATTGCACGGCGTTAGTATGTAGGAAGTTATTAACACTGTTTTAGAGAGGACCCCCCCCCCCCCCCCAGTGGTACAACTGTATGCCTGCAGACTTACAACGCTAGAAACTGAGTTTCGATACCCGTGGAGGTCAGAGTACAGATAGCGTTTGTGCTTAACTACAATCAAACAATTAGAGAGGAAAACCCACCATTATATGTAGGTATAGGCCTGTTCCGAATAATTGGATTGCGATCCAAAAGCTAATGTTAGTTACTATCGAGTGTCATTTTCTTACTTGCTGTGACTTGTTGGTGTGTATTGACAAAAAGTCAATGATATCTAATCAAAAACACTATTTTATTTTACCCACCCTCATGCCCAAAGTTTAACAAAAAATGCGGCCTAGCTAATTAATGAATGAATATTTGCTGTAAAATTCTTATCAATGCTATAAGTGTAGCTACAGTTTGACCGCCAATTTTGATTTCATTCCTTTAAGTCGTATGCTCAATCCTTTTTGACCTCCCCTTGTTCTCACGCCTAAGGTGTTTTTAATTAGATCACATTAATTTAGAAGACACAAATGTTCTGTATTTATTAGCACACCTAAAGCCAATAAGAAGTTCCGCGTCACGATCAAATCTTTTGCAGGTTTTCGCGATATTGATTGAGAAACCGAAAACCTTAGATACAAATGTAACAGTTTAATATCGGCAGAGTGCAACACCATAAAAACAGGTCTTCACGTGGTCTATACTTTACTCCGCCATATTGGACATTATGTTACATTCGTCGTGGTTAAAAAATGACACATTTGTCTTTATATATATTGTGTTATTTGACGCTCTAGAGTAATTTGAATTGCACTCACCAGTGATAAAAGGTTAACAATTGTTCCAGTGTAAGTAATTTGAGTTGTACTCAACAAAAATAACAATAATGATTAACAGTTCTTCAAGTGTAAGTAATTTCAGCTGCACTCACCAGAAATAACATAATGGTTAACAATTGCTCCAGTGTAAGTAATGTGACTTGCATTAGCCACAAATAACAATAATGGTTAATATTTGTTCCAGTGTAAGTAATTTGAGTTGTACTCAACAAAAATAACAATAATGATTAACATTACTTCCAGTACAAGCAATTTGAGCTGTATTCACCAGAAATAACAATAATTGTTAAAAAATTGTTCTACGCTAAAGAATATGAGTTATAGTAAACAGAAATAACAATAATGGTTTAAATTTGTTACAGTTTACATAATTTGAGCTGCACTTACCACAAATAACAATAATGGTTAAGAATTGTCCCAGTGTAAGTTTATTGTTAATGCAGCTGAAATTACATATACAAGAACAATTGTTAACCATTATTGTTATTTGTGGTCAGTTCAACTCAAGTTGCTTACACTAGAACAATCGATAACATTTTGTTGATAGATCTGTTGAATTTAGCTCAAATTCCTTATACTGGAACCATTACTGTTATTTCTTGTGAGTGCAACTCAAATTACTTACACTGTTAGCAATTATAGTGATTTCTGGTAAGTGCATCTCTCATTTTTTCATTAGCACAATTCTTAACCCTTATTTTTTTTCGTGAATGCAGCTCAGATTAATACTCTTGAAAAAATGTTAACAATTATTGTTTTTTCTGGAACAGGTGCTAATCGCTATTGTTATTTCTGGTGATCGAATTCTTATTTTTACTAGAACAATTTTTAACCCTTATTGTTGGTTGCAGCTGAAACTCGAATTGGTGAATAGCAAATGTTCCTGTGTAAATAATTTGAGCTGCACTCACCAGAAATATCAGTAATGGTTAACAATTGTTCAGTGTAAGCAATTCGAACTACACTCATCAGGAATATGAGTTGCACTCACCAGAAATAACAATAATGGTTAACAATTGTTCCAGTGTAAAGAATATGAGTTGCACCCACCAGAAATAACAACAATGGTTAATATTTGTTGTAATGTACGTAATCTGAGCTGCACTTACTATAAATAACAATAATGGTTAAGAATTGTTCAAGTGGAAGTACTTTGAGTTATACTCATAAGAAATAACAATGTTGTCTAACAATTGTTGCAGTGTAAATAATTGAAATTGAACCCACAAGAAATATCAATAATCGTTCCAGAGTAAGTTCTTTGAGTTGAACTCACCAGATATTAAGTATAATCTTAACATTTTTTCCAATGTAAGTAATTTGAGTTGCACTCTAAAAATATAATGGTTAACATTTCTTCATGTGTACGTAATTGGAACTGCACTAACCAGAAATAGCAATAATGGTTAACATTTGTTTCAGTTTAAGTACTTTGAGTTGAACTCATCGGAAATAAGAATAATGGTTAACCTTTGTTCCAGTGTAAGTAACTTGAGTTGCATAAACCAGAAATAACAATAATGTTAACAATTGTTCCAGTGTAAGTAGTTTGAGTTGAATTCACAGTGGATTAGAATAATGGTTAACGTTTGTTTTAAAATTCATTTAAAGTCTCTCACACGTTCTTAGAACCCAATGTTGGGTCGTAACCCATAGGTTGATCAACGCTGACCTAAATATTACTAGTCCAAGAAGGATGGTATATAACGTATTTACTTATTTTATTTTTACTTACGAATCGGTTTAGCTTCGAATGTATATCCTGATATATGTATTTTGTCGCCCATAGAAAAAAAAAGAAAAGAGAAAAAAATATTCGTTTTGCTATTCCAAATACATGTAGGAATTATCGAGTGCAGAAATGACTAGCATTTCTAAACCAAATACTTCTATGTATTATATAAAAATAACGAGTACATAAAGGTTAGCATGTAGCAAGGTAAGTCAAACAAAGGAAAAGGAAACAGCGTTAAGATACTAATTTCTCCAATAAATATAAATGATCCCAAACCTTATAATCTGTCATTGAAGCGCCATCTCGTTTCAAGGCAGTAACATAAAAGAGACTTCTTTTGCTTAAAAAGAAGTATATCGACGTATCATATCACTTGAGAATGGAAGTTTTCTTCACTTCACGAATTTGTAGCTCTATTATTCTTTAAAAACTCTCACTCTGATCACAAACGGAAAGTTTAAATGGGTTGTTTAATGTAGTGTTACGTCAGCGAAAGTCACGTGACGCTTATAACACGTAATGATTATCTCGAAGGTTCGTGAATGCTCGAGTGTTTGCTAGATGTGCTGTATTCTAATATATAAGCCCGACGATCAATCGGAACGGGAATAGCGGACAGAGAGATTGAAGATATAGACGGACAATTGAGTCAAGCGCGGTAGTAAGTAAAGTGCG
>NW_013667645.1:165580-172625 GCF_000517525.1 Limulus polyphemus
TGGGTACTATCTTCAATCCTTGCAAATTGGCTCACTTTTTTTTATAGTATACAACGTTTACGATCATTCCATCTTTCTCATTTGTCAATAAAATATTCAATCAGTAACTTAATCTTAATTTGTTCAGCTCTTTTTTTTCTTCTTTTTTTTTCGTTGTTTGTAGAATTTTTCTTCCAAGTCTCATCCTGGAGCCGTGTTTCTGTATCTAACACATTCTTTTCATAAAACGTAACTGGACATATCATTGTATGACTGATGTAGAAAGAACGCAAAATCACACGCAGACGCAGCAGAGACTGTATCACGTGACTGTACGTATACACTGTAAGTATGGTGGGTCTTGGTAGAGCAGGGAATTTGTAGTCAGCACAGTTGTAAAAATCCTGTAACTTAAGAGAGTTGGCAATAGGCTTAGCCGTAGTTTGGATTTACGAATCATTTTTAATGTTGGTATGGTAGGATTTGCTGTATTTCTGGAGAACACAATAAAGTTGATGTTAACCAGACATCAAAGTTAAAAACATTATAACTATATATATATTAAAAAACTTCTAAAGAACAACCATGAAGAAAATTGAAATATGTAAATAGTAAGAAAGAAAATCTGTCTAGATTAGACGATCAAGGGGTCGCTTTATTTGTGCTGTCTGTGGGTATCTAAACCAGATTTTTAGCGTTAATAAGTCCTCAGACTTGCCGCTGAGCCATAAGACAGTTTCTCTGATTCTAGTAGAACATTTCGAAAAATTGAGTTTTGATAAATATACAGACTAAATCTTGTTCAGGTTGATACACTTTAATAACTTTAACAAAGACAGGTCGAGAGACCATCCCCAATATTCCATCTCCTGATTATTATTTTGTTACTAAACATTTTGCGTAGAAGAAAGTGTTAACCTTTTTCTTTAACTACCCCCCCCTCTTCCACACACACAAACACTGTAGTTAAGTCACAAGAATTTTCCCCCTATGTAACGGATTCAATTTCCCTTGTATTAAAATGATATACATAACTAGTGGGTAGTGCTGCGGATAAAGTTGTACGTACGAAACTGTTTATTGTATAATTTTTTTAACCTATTTAAAGTTTGTTTGCTATGCTCAGACTGGCTACCCTGTCAGGCAAGACGCTGAAGAACCTGTACAGGGTTTTTTTTTACACACAAATTTTTCTAATAAACTTAACTTTCAAGACTCTGTAGGGCCCATTTTTTGAATAATTTGTTTATTGTTGTTTTCTTACTGCAAAGCTACACAATGAGTTACGTGTGCTCTGTCCACCGCGGGTTATTAAACTCCGGTTTTTAGCGTTGTAAGTCTGTAAACTTACTGTTCACTCACCAGGGGACTTAATAGTTTGATGTGTCTAAAGGAATCAGACTATGGCATTACCAAAGAATAGAAATCAAAACGAGTGGTTACACACACGATATTTTGAATATAATTTGCAAAAAAAAGTTATATTTCAAAATTGTTGTTATTTAAAGAACAAAGAATTGTCACAGACTAGCGAGAACATGTAATAGTGAACGAATAGCCTGAAGAACCACACAATTCTTTCAATCTTAGTAGTTTCCGGACCTGTAATAGTGAACAGATAACCTGAAGAGCCACACAGGTCTTTTAGTCTTAGTAATTTCAGGACCTGTAATAGTGAACAGATAATCTGAGGAGCCACACAGGTCTTTTAGTCTTAGTAGTTTCCGGACCTGTAATAGTGAACAGATAACCTGAGAAGCCACACAGGTCTTTTAGTCTTAGTAATTTCAGGACCTGTAATAGTGAACAGATAATCTGAGGAGCCACACAGGTCTTTTAGTCTTAGTAATTTCAGGACCTGTAATAGTGAACAGATAGCTTGAGGAGTCACACAGTTTTTTTTCCTCTCTCTTTTTTTTCACTAATAATTTTTTAAAAACGTGTTGTTTATTGACACTTATGTTTGTATAAAACGAAAACAAATGATAAAAATCAACGTAGCGTTAGTATATGTTATTTATTCATTCCCAACCATAACCTAACTCAACGCTTATGTCATCTTCTACGTGAAACAATGCATATACGGCCTGATTTTGTGAGTGTTTGTTAACTGAAAAAGAAAGTTAAATCAGTTTTAGAAACATGTCATATAATACATAAGTAGTATGCTAATTACAGAAATACTTTCCCAAGAAAGGCGCCCTCTCGCGAATACCGAGAATAATTTCATTTATAGAATGTGATATTATAGGTCAAGATTTATTATTATTTAGTCGCAATGTATCCATTTTTCCAGAGTCGCCGTACATTTTGTTGGTGTTGTATCAATAACACGAAAATAATTTAATCACGTATTCGTCATTTCTTTTACACTTCAATGCGAACAAAAAATTCTGAATTTCCTGGTCAGTGTGACTCATAAACATTCAGGGGAGGAATTGACTTTTAACAAGAAATCTAAACCAGTTTACAGTATTACACGGTAATCCGCTTTTTCTCTGTTTTTGTTGGTTTAGTTGTTGCAGCCTATCCTCTTAAGTAACTGATTGTAGTAAAACAGAGGTAAAATATTGGGGTAACCCAGACACAGGTCATTTTTCCTTTTGATAGCTAGAATCCGGGTTTCGATACCCGTGGTGGGCAGAGCACAGATAGCCCATTGTGTAGCTTTGTGCTTAATTACAAGCAAACAATCCTTTTGATAAAAAAAGAATAAACATTTCCTGTTTTTGATGTTGTTAGCGCATTGGATTGTATCTCGAAAGATCCAGGGTTCGAGACGTGATGCCCTGAACAAGCACCGCATCTTAAGCTGTAGGCATGAAATAAAAGTAGCAGTCATTACCCCCATTCGGTTCAAAGCTCCACACATTGTGGCAGAGGAAAAGTTTGTCAGGATAAAACAAGTAATCAGTATCGTCAAAAACAGAACCTTTAAATGGGTGGTAAATATATTTACACAATTTTTTCAAGTTGATATTAATTAAACATCTTTCCAAACATTAATAAAAGTCTAATCTAGCTAGTAAATAAACGAGTTTTTTAAATCATTTAAGCAAATAATAGTTTCACCATCAGAATCAAAGATATCAAAGTAAACTCATCAGGCCGGCTGCGATACGACAGACATAGAAATAACAAACAACTATATATATATATATATATTATTAATTTTCATAAAAAAAACAACTGTTATGGTGTAAACTAGTTTAAGCAAGTGGATTATAATTATTATCAGTTTTATTTAAGTCAGTTACCAATCAGATTTTTGAGGTAAGAATAAATAACACAAGCTCGTCTTCTTGTTATGGCTCAGCATGGCCAGGTGGTTAGGGCATTCGACTCGGAATATGAGGGTTGTGGGTTCGAATCTCCGTCTCACCAAACATATTCGCCCTTTTAGCCGTGGGGGCGTTATAAGGTTTCAGTCAATCCTACTATTTGTTGGTAAAAGAGCAGCCCAAGAGTTGGCGGTGGTTGGCCTTACCTCAAGTTTTTCACTGCTAAATCAGGGACGGCTAGCGCAGATAGCCCTCTTGTAACTATTCGCGAAATTAAAAAACAAATAAACGTGGTCTTGTTCTTGGAGCTGGTCAAGAAATTGTTTGTTTTTAATTAATCACAAAGCTACACAATGGGCTATCTATGCCGCTGTGCCACTGGTGGGCGTCAAGAAATTACAGCGTCAATAGGAGAGGAAATATATTAGTAATTTTAAGAACGCATGAGTGAAAGCAAAGGAAATAATATGTCAGCCACACTACCTCTACCATATTCAAAGATTATGTTAAATATAAAAAAATAAACAAAAGTAAGTATAACGAAGGATATTATTTTGTTTTAATGTTTTACACACACACACACACACCACGATGGCTTAAAGGTAAGTTTGTGTGTTTAAAGTATTAAAGTTAGAAGATCATTACCTGTGATAGGCAAAGCACAAATCATCCATTGTACAGCCTCGTGGCTAACAACAAATTAGCAAACTATATAACGTACTAACAATAGCCTACATTTATCTAATGCAAAGTAAATAAAGAACTACAAACCTTAAACACATGATGAAATTCAGGATTAAGTGAAAACGTATTTGTGATGGAGATATTAACCAACTACAACAACAAAAACTGAGTTAATAAATTAACCCTTTATTGATAGATAGGAATCACATTATTGAAAATAGAGACTGTATATATTTTTAATCCATTAGTTTGTAACCAGAATAAAAACCTATTTACTGTAAATGCTGTCTCATATGTAACATTTTAAGTGTGCTTAAAACAAAAGCAAGAGCCAAGTTGTTAGAGATTCATTAAGATTTTGTCTAGCAGAGCTACGGTTACGTTTATTTAGACCGTGAACGAAGCTGATACCCATAAAATATTCAGCAGTTAAATTCATTTTATTTGACAAACTTTTGTAAAAAACCAACATTATGGAACACAAAAGGTACGTAAAAAAGTTGCAAAAACCGACGAAATGTCCTTTAATGAAGCTTTGTACTGTCAGTTTCGGTTTGTGTTTTAGTGGAAAGCTTCTGAAGAAGCTGTAAAGCGAAACGTTGAGTGTCTAATTTAATTAAATCAACAATTTGGTGTTATGAGGTTGTTTATTTCTAGTATTAAAATGTCTTCTACAGAAATTAAACAAAAGGTAGGTCAAAGCTTTGAAAACAAATAAACGAACATGAGCTAGACAAGGCTATCTGCTTTGTTATAGCAAGAAATACAATGTAGGCCAACTTAATACCATTCTAAGTAATGGCTAAGTTACTATTACACGGTAAGGGGAGAGAGAGACACACACAAGTTGTTAAATATTAAAAAACTACATTTTACTTCTCTTGTCCTTCCTCTAACATAAGAAATCCAGGTTAATGTAATAAAGAAACTGAATTAACCTGGATAAAAGCATAATACTCTTTTCTTTTCACAATTCGTTGTTGTTTTTTATATTTGTTGAAAGCTATACAGAGGCTTCTGCAATATCCATCTTAAATTTTGAACTGATAGACTAGAGGGAAAGCACCTAAACCTCGTGCCATCTCGTGATATATTCTAATCAAACAGTAAGGTTTGACCATCACTCATATAAAACACTCACGATTCTAAAGTGCAATGCGTGGTTCCGTAGCAATGGGATGTGAATTATGAACTCTCGGATTCACAGTCCAGCATGCTAATCGTTAAGCCACGCCCAGACATTCTTCTCATATATTCTGTCTTGTTGTTAAAAGACAAGAAGTAAACAACTTTAATGGGCAACTACAAGACAAAATTTCGATTAAAAAAAATTCGGCCTGACATAACCCGGTGGTTAGGCGCTCGACTCACAATCTGCGGGTTGACGGTTCAATTCCCCGTCACCCAACATGCTCGCCCTCTCAGCCATAGGGACGTTATAGTGTGATAGCCAATCCCACAATTCGTTGGTGAAAGAGTAACCCAAGAGTTGGCAGCAGGTGATGTTGACTAGCTGCCTTCCCTCTAGAGTCTAGTCTAGACGGCTAGCGCAGATAGCCCTCGAGTAGCTTTGTGCGAAATTCAAACCAAACCAAACTAATAAAAGTAATTATTGTTTAAAGTTACAGTCAGTCTTAAGCTCAATTAGAACCTCCAGGACAACACATGACTCATTTCTTTAAGTAAGTCCCATTAATAAACAAAGAGAAGCCAGAATTTCCATTATATATATATATAGAGAGAGAGAGCGAGACACACACACACGCACAGGAGACTCTTGTTATATGCGGGAGTTGTGTTTCCGAAAATCGTCGCGTATATCGAAATCGCGTAAAACGGGAGGCCTACAACATGTAATACACAATAGAAGCTGCGTTCTTAAACACGTAAATTTTGCCTTTCAAGTCAATCTCTAATCCTCCTACTTCTCTTACTCATTAAAACACAAGAGTAAAAATAGGATATGAAGAATAAATATAATAAATACACTTTTAAGATATTAGTTTAATTTCAAAATTAATATGTAAATACATTCATACATAAATCTTAACTATAGACAAACATCTTGCTCTCCTGCTAAATTCGAAACCTTGGAAGAAATGGAAGGTGTAGAAGAACCAGAAGGCTGCTTCTTCAAGAACTTCTTGATTGAAACTTGACTTGCATTCTTCAATTTCTGATTATAAAACTCCTTGTAACATTTTAGGGAATTTTTGGCTTCCCTTCGCACCTTAAAACTTCTCGTGAGGTCTGGGCCGTGTTCATCAAAAAGATCCATAGCCTTATCAATCAATTTGAAAGCCTAAGACATGAGGGTCCTCACAGGTTGAACCTCCTTAGGACTTGACTAAGATTCCTCTCCCATGTGCTCCCCCATAGCCATAAGATCTTCATTGGTCCTCCCGGTGCAATTCTAGCCACTCATCCACATCGTCTTCATCAACTCCTTCAAATCCAACCTGCTGAGCAATGTCAGCAATAGCTTTCTTTGAATTTGTAATTTCACTCTCCACCCTGGAGTCTTAACACCATTTACACACTTGGGCCAGAGTTTCATCGACACGTCATTCATACAATGAGGCAACACTTCATCCCAGACATCGCGAATAATACCAATTGCCATCTTGATGTTAAAACGGCGCCAGAAACCCTTGATGACGAGCTGATTATCTACATCACACTTCCTTATAAGCCTGGAGAAGGTTAGACATAAATAATAGGCTGTTACGTCTCCGTTTGTTAATTGATTTTCCGTAACTTCGTTCCGACGAAACTTAAGCGACACAAGTCTTTACTTAATAAAACTGGTTTATTCTTTCCGAATATAACTCTGCGATACACTTAATCTCAATACTCGCGCTAAAACAAATACTATAACGAATGAACGTTAACTTCAACAATACCCTGTGACTGCAGTTCAATTACTCACTATCTACCCAGACACGTTACATTCCCCTCTTTTATATACCCGCCTACCCTATATCTAGTTTGTTTGTTTGTTTTGAATTTCGCGCAAAGCTACACGAGGGCTATCTGCGCTAGCCGTCCCTAATTTAGCAGTGTAAGACTAGAGGGAAGGCAGCTAGTCATCACCACCCACC
>NW_013667645.1:172870-192539 GCF_000517525.1 Limulus polyphemus
CGAGCATGTTTGGTGTGACGGGGATTCGAACCCGCGACCTTCAGATTCCGAGTCGAGTGCCTTAACCACCTGGCCATGCCGGGCCCCCTATATCTAGTAAGAACTAGAACATTCGCCAAAGTACAGGATAATTCTAGATAGTAGAGAGCGTGAGAATCACATGATCTCGATGACGCAACAAGGCCTTAAAAGTAGCTATTACTCCTTGATCCATTGGCTGGAGGATAGAAGTGGTGTAATGTTTCTTTGAGCGTTATCAACAAGAAGAATGATTTTGAAGGGAATCTTCTCCTTTTCACAGCAGATCTTCAATTCCTCGTATAGCTCTCTTGAAAAATATTCACAAAAAATCGCCGACGTTATCCAAGCCTTTTTATTCGCTCTCCAAACGACAGATATCCTTGTTTTTTTTTATACCCCTTTAGTGTCCGCAGACTTTCTGAATGATGTACCATGAGAGGCCTTATTTTGTAGTTGCCGGAAGTATTGCCTCCCAAAAGCGGTCTTTAGCTGCTTTAAATCCAGATACCGTTTTCTCTTCAACCGAAATGTAAATTCCACTAGGCATACGTTTCTAGAATAAACCTGTTGTTTCATCAATGTTAAACACCTGCTTTGATGTGTAACCTGTTTCTGCAATCGTTGCTCTAACGTGATCTTCAGCTTCTCCAGTCATCTTCAGATTATGGAATGCATGGCGACTCTTAAAACTGTCAAACCATCCCCAACTTGCAGCTAAAGATGACGGTTCCTTTTCATCTTATGTCAGCTCATGGTACAAATTTTTAGCTTTTTCTTGAATAATGGCTTCAGACAAAGGCATGTTCTGTTGGTTCTGATGCTCGACCTATGTGGCCAGCATCCTCTCAATTTTTTCCATCGCATCCGATCGAGATTTCTTCCCTCGAGTGATCCTAAAATTAGTGGATGATTTAGCGCTCTTCCAAATTGTATCGGCAGTACTATCACGAATGGTTCTCACTGTACAATCGCTAAGTCCCGTGGCTCTTTCAATATCAGTGGTACGTTCACCTCTTTCAAACTGTTTCAGAACCTTCAACTACACCTCAAAAGAATGGGATTTTCGAGGCCTTTTTTCACATTTTCATTTTTTGATTCATTCATTTTTTCTCCGTCCAGATATTTTCAATAGATGCAAAATGGTAGCAGGTTCTGATAAATATGAATCGAGGCACATCTACGAGCAATAACCGCGTGAGATCATGTCTACATTATTATTGATTGAGTTATGAGTCTATTACAATAGCTAATTTATTACTGCTAGAAATGATTTGAATTATGTTAGAGTATATCATTATTGATTGATTTGTGAGTCTGTCACAGTGATTAATTTATTACTGTAGTAGATTATTTGAGTTACGTTAGAAGTGATTATTATTGATTGACTTGTGAGTCTGTTACAGTGGTTAATTAATTACTGTAGTAGATTACTTGAGTTATGTTAGAGTGTATTATTATTGATTGATTTGTAAGTCTGTAACAGTGGTTAATTAATTACTGTAGGAAATGATTTGAGTTATGTTAGAGTAGGTTATTACTGATTGATTTGTGACTCTGTTACAGTGGTTAATTTTCTACAGCAAGTTTGTAAATTCACTTTTGTAAACAGAGAGTTTGTGTTTCAACGAAGAAATGGAGATGCGAGATAGTGCCTTGCGTACGACAGAATTTAAGAAGTAAACGAAATTGTAGGCCTATCAGTGAAAATTGGTGAATGTAATTTGTAGAACTGGCGATCGAAGAAATAAATCATTTTTGTTATCATCAAGTGGACTTTGCATTATTATTATTTTTACCGAATAAACAGAAAGAACCTTGCCAACAACAGAAACCATTACAATGATAAAGACGTCAGCGATCAAAGCTCCAATCGTGTGCGACATTTTCAAAGCAGCTTTTTTTATATATATACTAGGGGCCGACTCAAGCCTCCCTAAACTGTAGCAGACCAATAAGAGGCAACTTCACTGAAAAAAATGTTACAATCTACATATAATTATTGTCCGTTTTTTTTTTAACTCAGCAAAGTTTCCGTTGCGCCATTCTTTCACATTAAAATAATTTTCACAAGTGATAACAGCAAAATCCACATTTTTTACCTGTTTTTATAATTTATTAAAATGAAAAAAAAAATGCTTGTAAGGAGTGCTTAAATGTGAGAGCAATAAAAAAAGCTTTGCGATAGTTTTGTTAGGTTATTGTCGTCTCCAACTCTTTAAGATCAAGATATCGTTGTCGGTGACCTGTGGCGGGTCAGGTACAATAATGATCTCTTCCCCTCTTCTGTAGAGCTGCTGGTTTAAGTTTCACAATATTTAGTTCGATACGGTAAAATGTTAATTTTGTTGATACATGAGGGCCAGGATTTGTATTTCTTCGAATACTCCTTCTGGCCCATCCAGTACACGCTATAACTTAGTTTATAGCATCTGCATATTACGCCCTTAAACGTTTTTTAAACGATTTCCGCAACATATTTCATTGAGTAGCATTTTTGAACATATTTTCATATCTTTCAAGTTTTTTCTCCATAAAATAAATAAATAAATATAAACTTTTTCAACTTTATTCGTCCTCCAACTAACAAATCAAATTTTATTGACGAAAAAAAAAGATAAGACTCATCGAACTCTCTCGGGAAGCAGCCATATATGTGGATATGCAAGCATTTTCAGCTATTATATAATTTATTAAAAGTTATACGTAATTTCAGTGTTCGAATTTGCAATAATGAAAAGAATATATATTTCTCAGCTGACTGTTATATCGCTTGGCCCGCTCCGGTGACCTTTGGAAGCTTATCAGCATTCAGCACTTACAGTTTGCAATAAACCAAAGTTCATTGAGGTAAGACATAAGTAGCCTTTAAAAGCTGAAAGATTCAGAAGATGGTAACAAACAAACAAACATATTTACAAGCAAAAAAAAGTTAAATGTTTAAAAACCGAAAAAACAAAAACAAAAAAACACTGAATATGAATTAACAGTATGTGCGAATATCAATGACCTTATGAAAAAAAAAGGATGATCAGTCTCAATTTTTGAATTAATTTAAAAGAAAAAAGTGGGACATAGTCATTATTTTTGTAATTAGATGACAGATATTGTCTTCTGTTCTACTACAACTGTCATTTTTTCTATAACTCCTGGTGAAAATAATTAAGCTATATAGATAAATCAGAACCACAAATTAAACCAGTAAATAATGTTAACCTGATATATCAGTCTAACTAGAAGTGGGCAACGTTATAATGATTAAAATGTATTGATTCATCAGTTACGTACGTATTTTCATTGTTATCGATATTTCCAGCCTCTAAATATGAGCTTTTAAATATATTATTCACGAAATATACAATAGTATTGTATCCTTCTACCAGTATCAATTGTTCGTATAATACCACACTTATAAATTCGACTCAGCTTAATACACACTATTTACTGAAAAAGGGACAGTATATTATTACAGTAATAGTTTAAGAATAGAGAGAAAAATGATCTTACTGGCAAGAGGATCAGTAGTACAGAATCGAGTCGTTTCTCCTCTTCTGAAGTCTGTCAGCAGAATCACAACTGACAAACTCCAAGGATATTACTTGGTCAATAAACTTATGTCTGTAACATGTACAGTTCACACTATAGCACAGTCAATAAAAACTGAATATTCGACACTTAAGTTGGACACAACAATCAAATGCACTAATGATGAGGCTTAGACCAATATGAATGAATACTTAGTGAAAGATGTGAAAATTCAGCAGTTATAGGTTATTCAAATCGGACCAAAGTAAAGCTAACGATTTTCCATCTTTAATGGACAAAATTTAAATAAAATGATAAAGTTTGGCGGTCTGGAATACCACGTACGTTAGTGGTGTATTATTCAGACTCGACTAAAATAAAACTAATTGATTTAAGTTTTTACTCGTTAAAATATAAATAGAAGAATACAACTTGATCTGGGAAACTGTATAAGTAAGTGGTAGTTTATTGAAATTGGACCAAAGTCAAGCTATTTTTTTAAAATTTCCAATGGACAAGAACTGTTCAAGGAGATCGCATAAGTTAGTGGAGGATTATTCAAAGTGAATGAGACAAAGTCGCCTTTTTTTTCTTATTCATGGTATATAACAGTTTTTGATTTTTTTAGCTTTATAATTTCACGAGTGCAAATTTTTTATTGTATAATAACAATATATTGAAAAGCAATAAAAACTTTTTTTGGTCATGCACTATACCGAATAAAGTATGTTTATGTTGTAACACAATTTTTGAATAAATTATAAGACAAACAAATTGAAAGCAATTTGAGCACTGCCACACAAATTATAATTTTTACTTGACTGTTCATATTATATATTAATATATATATGTATTATCTATATACTGTTTATTTCACAAAATATGGCGTTTTTCATTATTCTTTATAATCTGTATTATATTGTGGAAACAGACTCCATTACAGAACGAATGCTGTTCACGTTCCCGCCACTGCAGCTGTAGGTTATTAACAGTCACAGTCTGTTCGAAAGCGTACTTGCCGCATGCTGGTTGAGTAAGTGTAAACCGGGCGTCAAGAGACTGGGCTATTCTTATTTTAAAGGAATGGGGGGTTGCGAAATAAAATAAACGTTTTAATTGAAGAAAAGCAGTTGTGTCTGTTCACTGTCATTCACCAAGTTGTTGAAATGTCAAAGTTTGTGAGATAGAACTATTTTTAGATAAATTATCAATAAAAATAAGTTGTTTGAAACTCAGATTCATACTATCTATTATTAAACAAACGCCCCCCTTTTGAAGTTGGCGTTTCCGTCTACTAATAGAAGGAACCAAACAACATGATAGAGTAAAACAGCTAGTATTTTTTGACGCATTTAAGTATCCTCTTTAATAAATGGAAGAAAATACGGTTCGCTGGTTGAATCAAAATGATATTTTTGTATAGATTTAAATGTTTTGGTTTTGACAAATTGATTGTTCGTCTAGCATTTCAATTCAGTTATAAAATACGATGATAAAAATGTATGAGAAAAACTATATAATGTTTAGTATAAACACCTGATTTAATATTCGTTATTCTAGTACTAGCATTGAATATATTGATGGCTGTAGTAGAATGGTAATTATATTGTTCATTGTATTGTGGACATAGTACAGTACATACGTTGATAAGGCAAGATATGCAAGTTTTATAGGATTTGATGTTAAGTCTCACTCGCTACTAATAACCAATAGTTTAGGCCTTAACGTCATTCATAGATTATTTCTTTTCTTCACTAAAATTACATATTTTGGTCAAGAAAGGAAAAAATCAAAGATGTTTACGTTTTATTACTGAACTAAAATCAAGTCATTTAATTGTCTACTGAAATTAATTTTCAGGTGGTTGAATACACATATGATATTAATTAAATAAAGTATTCAAAATTCAGAGAGAGATCCTAAACGTTTTCGCGCGTCTTTGTGTCGCGTATGGTACTAAAACAGCATTACTATTATATCTGAGTAAGTTCTGTGCCGTACCTAGCTGTTGTAGAATAGTTTATTCTATTCATAAAACATTTGTAAATATTTTTTCTTTTATGCTTCTCAGACTGTGAGCGGAGTTATTTTCATCTAATTCACAAAAAAATATAACATTTAATACAATAAATGATATGAAGACAAGGCAATAAGATGAGTTACAGTTTCATCACACTTTTGCGTGGGATACTATCCTTTTTCCCAGTCTACGCTGCGCATTCGGCGCCATGTTGCCTTGCAAAAGCAGTTTCCGCGGCGAGATAAGAGAATATAGTTTTGATGGGACTCGAGTCGCGTTGTTGCCCTTAATCACATAAGATACGATAAAAATATAATTTCTGGGGTTAAAAATGTTAAAAAAACAACTATATTATAAGTTCTTATGCTTGTTTATAATTTTCATATTTTAAGTAACATGAGTACCAAAACAAAAAAAGCAGAAGATAATATGCTACTATTGCAAATGCAACAAATACGTCTACATGTGCTTTCTTACATTGTTGTTTATGTTTTAATTATAAGACTTCATACAATAGTTTCATAGTGAGAGGATTTTTTTAACGTATATTATTTTTGAAGAACTGATACTTCGTATTTTCTAGAATCTGCACACTGCAGCTAAAAGATATCCCTCTGGGGAAAAGTAAACTGGGGGGGGGGGGTACTACTGCGAACAGAATCGCATATGCGTACTTGGGTTCTGTTGATAATAGGGCGTCGGCTGCGGGAACTGTAAGCTTTATGATTGGTTCATATGGTGGACAGATTGCCCCTGTTAGAAGTACTGTAAACCCCTCTACTCAACCTGTGTAGGAAAACTACGAAGCGGTTGGCGTCTTGTCTTTGTTTCAGGGTAGCGCTAGGAAAGAGAGCGGTGGCTAAAACTGTCTTGTCAGCCTATTTGGCGTAATAACGCATAGTACATAGGTAAGAGAAATAACCTTGATATATGCTGTCAAAAATTATTTACTTTGCTGCAATATTTATTTAAATTCTTACTAAAAGTTGTAATAATTTTACGAGAGTAAGTTAAGTGTAAGTTTTACAGACGCTAAGCTTATGCGACGATTATGGTTTTTTGGGTATTCGTCTTGACGGCCAATATGGCTGTTGGAAGGAAGACGACGAACGCCGGTTAACGTTAGAACGCAAGTAATGCTGTGGCAGCTATTTTTATGCCGCCATCTTTAACGGTAGCTCTGACTCGAGGTGTAAACTTGCTTCGATCGATCGTAAAACAATTTTAAATTAATATTAACATTAAATTTTGGTTTTGCTTCAGAATAATACTTATATGATAAGTATTTTTTTATTTATTTTGAGAAGACTGAACTTAAGGAATTTTTATTTAATATTCGTAATTTGTTCTATTATTTGACGTTAATGTAAAGTTAAATGAATTAGTTAAGCCAGAAAATCTAACGTTGAAGTAAACTTAAAGTACAATTTTGTAAGATATTTATATTCTTCAGACTTTAACGCTGATAGAACCTGTCAACTATAAGTATAACTTGGCTCTGATTAATATTCAAAGCAGTTTTATATTTATAACTATTAACTGAATTCAGAAAAATTGAATATGTAATTTTGAAACTGGGCGTGAATTTCAGTGTTACTGTTGATAAAGGTGTTGCATTCAAATTGTTTAATGAATGTTGGCTATTAGTATTAATTCTTACTCTAGGATAGTACTGTTATTATTACCGTATTTTTCGGAATATAAGACGCACCCTTATTTTAAAGACAGTTTTTTTGGGGGGAAGGGAAAGCTACAGTCGCATTTGAAAGATTTTCATTGAACAAAAATTCAATTTGATACTTTAAAAATTAGTATATATTGTTCTAAACACAAGAGCTCAAAATAAGAAAATACCGTAAATCAAAACAAGGTCTGTTATTTAATTTGGTTCAAAACTTACAAAATCTTCATTGCTTTCACTATAATATATTTTTAACTTATTTAGGAGGCATTATAAATAGTTATGTTTTTAAAAGAAAAAAAAACTACTATTGTTATAAATAACACATTCAATTGAACTAAACTATGCATGCCTATTTAAATATATTTACACATGGCATGTGTATATCGTATATATATATTATTCATACCTTCGGTGTATAGGACGCAAGCAGATTTTGACAAAAAAAAGTGCGTATTATACACCGAAAAATACTGTATTTAAATTATCACTAGTACGGTTCGTTTTGTTTCTTGGTAAAATTAATGTTCTACCTTTTTGAAATTGCATTATCTGTATAAAGATAATTTCTCTTCCTTATCTTTATCTGATAGTTTTGAAATGTTTTGCTGTCCTTAAAATACAGTGGTTTTTTTTCCTTCTTTTGTACAGTTCGATTTTTCCACGAAGATAGTCAAAATGGGAACACAACAGTTTTGTTTGAAGTGGAACAACCACCACTCCAATATGCTGTCAGTATTTGAACAGTTGCTGTCAAATGAGGCTCTAGTTGATGTGACTTTGGCCTGTGAAGGTGTCAGTATAAAGGCTCACAAAGTGGTTTTATCCGCGTGTAGTCCTTTCTTCCAGACTCTCTTTGTAGATAATCCTTGCAAACATCCCATTGTCATTATGAAAGACATGAGGTACGTTGACTTGAAGGCTATCATAGACTTCATATATCACGGTGAGGTAAATGTTTCTCAAGACCAGCTGTCTGCGTTACTAAAGACTGCAGAAACGTTGAAAGTGAAGGGACTTGCTGAAGTGGGTGGCGAGAAACAAGGAGATAAGGGTGGGTCGCAGGAGGTCGTTCAACAGCCTATAAACAATACGTCGTCACTGCCATCGAGTAATCAACATCGAGCTGAAACGCCGCCAATTCATAAAAGAAAAAGGGGAAGGCCAAGGCGGCGATCGGGTTCGAGTCACAACAGCGACGTAGAAGACCAGGTGCCATCCAAGATAAAGCAACCCGATTCTCCCGAAATTATTAGTGATATCAGTAGGGACGGTGTTGGGGACGTACCGCAGGAAGTCAGTCAGAGGTTATCTGTGACCCAATCCCGTGTTCCTCCCATCTCGTCAAGCCAAAGTGTTCACTCATCACACAAGTCATCCCATTCTATGTATTCTTCAGTTCCTTCTCAGCAGGATTCGGGTGCTACAATCGAGGAGCCAGCTGTCAGCGATGCAAACTTTGACTTGGAGCCTTCCAGACTAATGGAGCAGTCCATGACAGCAGGCAGTAGTGTAAGTATATAACAAGTCTTCTTGTTGTACTTCTGACTTGATATAAAATGTTACCACTAGCGTTTCCGGAAGCTAACAGTGCTGAATGTTTTTTTTCTGTCCGCCAGGTTTCTATGTACGAACCTCCAGCATTACCGTCGTCATCACCAGCATTAGCTCTTCCATCGTCATCAGCAGTAAGAGAAGCACAGTCATCCAATTCTTTAGTTAGTAGTCAAGCGATCATTCCCACCTCATTACATTCTGCCTCAGACTCATCTGCCTCAGGACTCGGAACTCAGGACACACTAGAAGGTGAGGATCTTCCCTTTTTTTATTTGGGGGGGGGGGTTATCATAATCAATGGAGTAGGATGTTTTTTTGTTTTTTTTTTGGTCCTGTTATATCAGTTTTATACTGTTATCCCGCAGATATCAAGCCTTTTGTATCATTCGAAGAGCCTCCAGTCACAGCGTCCGTCCAATCCCATGACAACAGTAATGCTATGATTCCGTATATGGACACATCGGGTGTTGCAGCGATACCAGGACCCAGCAGTTACCAGCCCGATATGAGTTTAACGCAGTCTCAAGTGTCCCAGCAGCCTTCTCAAGGTAGGTTCGGGTTTCAAACCTCGGATTCCTTGGATCCAAACTGGACGAAAGGCTCCCGCATTAAACCAAGTAAATACTGTAATATAAAGCTAACGTTCTAAAGGGGGGGGGGCAAGTGTTTCTACTTTTTATTGTTCCAAGTTTTGGTCAATGTACCCGGAAAGGACGATAATCTGAATCTTTATTTGTGGCTATCCGTATATGTTTTGTAGGGAATTATGGGAAGTTAATACATGCATCTTGAGGTGAAGTTATTTAACAAAAATATTTAAATATTGTCAGTTCTCCTTTCCTCCAGTTTGGTGTTTCTAACTAAAATAGTAATTTCTGTTTATAAAATCCTTCCTGTTGACGTAGACTAAAGGGGAGGATACTTGTGGATGTTGATGATGGCTGTTAACTGTTTCTGTCAGCGAGGAAGGCAGAGGAGCTCTTGTTTTTTTATCTCATAATTTGATACAGTTGCCCTGCACAGAAGCTAACCATATTGTCCAAAATTAAGCCCAAAGGCAAGAAGTGTTTAGAGAGCATGTTTTGGGTAGCTTCTGGACATGTTAACCTTTTAGTATTAGCTAGAGTCCAGAAAGGTAAGTGTTAGATATTTTAGGCAAGACATCAGCTCCTCTGGAAAACTGTTTAAAAAAAAGGAAGTTTTTCTCTTACTGGGCTGAAGGGTTCGAACCTGGGATGGGAAAAGATAAAAGCTTCTGGTGTTAGTTTTTAAGTTTTGTTAACACGGTGAAAGAAGTGAATTAACATCTGTAAAGTTTAACATCAATGAAATTTCTGTGATAATCTTAAAGATTAAAGTTCACTTCTTTCATTTGCGACAGGTTTTTTTTTTTAAATATGGACTGGAATTTAAACACGGTGTTTCAGGTTTTTGATGTTGTTAACTGGTTTGATTTATACACTTTCCAGTTGTAAAAAATATACCCATTTGTTGTTAAAGTATTTTATAAGTAGTGTTTGTAATTTCCCAGTGAATAAAATAATTCTGATTTGTGTGTGAATTTTTTGAGATCTACCAAAAAGCTGCGAAGGTACTTAGTCGCGCGCAATGAAGACATTCATTTTTGGACTAAGTTTGAAGGATGAAAGAAGGAAAAAAAAAGGAGAATATTTTGTTGTGTTATGGTAAATCTGCCATTTTATGGTAAGTATGTGGGTAGGTATGGAGTAAAGTATAGTTAGGACCTGCTATAGTTTATTTGTGATATTAATGAGAACATGATGGAATGGTAAAGGTGGGTATAAAAACTGATGTTGACTTGGAGAACTGGCCCTGAAAATGGTGAGTATTTTATCTTCCTGGCCTAACCAGGAATTTCCTGGGCAACTTTCAGAATAGCCTATGGCTAGGGTAAGGTAATAAAAAGGTAAGTGTGAAAGTTGCCCAGGATTTTTATTTACCTAGACACGTGCCAGGCTTTTCCTCTAATCCCCCTCCCCTCCCTGCCGGATTGAACATGGTACGTATTTATAGGTAGTTTAAAACTGGTTTAATCTTTTAGTATCTTGTAGTTCAGCTCTGTCATTTTTAAAGAGATCCTGGCATAACCAGGAAGTTGTGTGGTAGTCCAGATTAGCCTAAAGGCTAGAGAGGGTATAAGGTAATGTGGTAAGTAGGGATTATCACACAACTATTTAACAGTCCCAGGTAAGTCTTGACTTTGTTATATATGCTCTGTTGGATTGCCTTTAAAAAAAAAAAGGTAGGTGTTTTAATTAAGATTTGGAAGGTCCTCTATGCTCTAGTCTTGCTCACTAGCCTTAGCTAAAGAGTGGACGAAGAATAGCTTCTCCGGCTATGCTATGGTCAAGGTAATAGGTATGTTTCTGGCATTGAGGATTTTCCAAAACTTTTATCTTAACATTTACATTTATTTTGCATAGATTTATTAATTTCATTTAGTATATGCTGTTGGAATTTTTAGCTAAGAACACGCTTAAGCTGATATACACTAAAGGAATTGCCAGTTTTAATTAAAATATTTTATATACATTTTAAAAACAATTTATCTTTCATGTGTCACTTTATATACAAACTTAAGAAAATACTAAGCAGTTAATGGACGTATTAAATCGTAGAATACAAAAGACACTTTAATTGGGTTCTAAAAGAAATTGCGAAATATGTAATCATTATATCCCCCCCCCCAAAAAAAAATTACATGTTTGTAATATCTAACTAAAAGATCGTTTCCATGTTTGAGAGAGGTGCGAACAAGTGCTACAAATGTGTGTGTGTGTGTGTGTGTATATAAGAACAAATTTGGAGAAGAGGAAATTTAATGGGAATAATTTGGCCAAGATTTTATTTGAAGTAGAAATTAATCAATAGACTTAACTCTCCCCACCAATATATTTGATATGTAATACTTTTTCAACAATTCACAAGCTGAAAAACAATATAGCTTTCCCGAAGATTGAAAAATAGGGAGGATTGGACGGCTGTAAGGGGCGGAAGGAGGCCGTTAAATTACATATAATTAAATGTGTGTGTGTAAAACACACGCGGGAAGGTTGTAATGTTTTGACGGCTACAGTGCAATAATAATTTTTAGTTGCAGAATAAACATAAACATGGCGGAGCATGAATATCAAATCACCAAGAAGACTGCATTCGAATGAAGCGTCGAACATTTAAAATGACATGTTCCATAAAAAGAAAAATACAAAATTTTTGCAAGAGAAGTGGATAACCTGAGAAGAAAGATTACAAAGTTCAATTGGATTGCAAAAAAAATCAACTGTGAATGATGGCAAAATATACAGACTACAGCAAATTGCAGGATGTATTTAAACATGGGTATTAGCTTACGTATTTCGTGGTGTGTTAAAAAAAGCAAGTTTAATTTATTAAATATATTCAAAAATGTAAATAAAATGGCAATTTTACTTAAGTAAGGTGCAATAGATGAATTTTATAGTTCTTTGGCCTTGAATCAATTTTCAAAATTAGTTAGAAATGTAGCTGACTCTGAAATATAAATAATGTATTACATACGAAGTTTTACCAAATAACGTTAACTTCGAGCATCATTAGTCTCAAAGTGGGTTCCTCTTCATCGAATATGTTGGGAGAAATTTAGCAAATCAAATTATTGACTTGCAGAAAAGCATATCTATTACTAATGAGATGATTTTAAAATACTACACAACTCTGATATCTTGAGGGTAGGACACTAGCTTTTAATTTAATGACGTAGAACTAAAACAGTGAAGAATGTAATTTGCCAATCAAACAGGATAGAAAACTAGTAAAACTTCCAAATTATCTCGGTAGCTAAAACTTATGCGCTTATGTTATGCTTTAGAATAATGTTAGTTCCAAGGTCTTCAGGATTTTGCAGCTGGATCAATATAAAGACCTCGATGATGAAGTCCTTTGTTCATAGAACACTTGTGAGAGAAAATGAAGTGGTAAAATTAAAGTTTTGGAAGTAGTGAAAGAAACTGATAACAAAATTGGATGTTGATGGTGGGGGCGGTTGCACACGTCTGAGGAAAACAATTATGCTGGAAAAGTAATAGAAGTTGCAGTGGAAGGATGCCGAGTGTTGGACAATTGAGGAAAGTCTACAAGGAAAGTTTTCAAATGTTTTTGTTTTGTGTACCGAAAAGAGAATAAAATGTACACTCGCTAGATTTTTGGATTCTTTCGTTGAGTTAAATTGTTCATGTTGATATAACTATCGGGCGTTGTATGTATTGGAGGGGATAGTCAACTTTACATTTTGGATGGGGAGGATAGTTTAAAATTGACATGCTTTAGATTTAAACGGTAACATTATTCATTGCATGATGGATGTGAACACTACAAGAAAGGGATATTGAGAGTAGATACATTTTTCAGTAATATGCTGGTATTAATTCAGTGTCAAGTGTTGCTGCACTCTTCAACAGTTTGAAATGGGGGGGGTATATATTTAACCTTGGCAGGTTTGTCAAACATTGTTTATACATACGTTTTTTTTTTCAAACGATAGTCATGAGTGATCTGTTTTCACCGTAATTGTTTACCCACTTGGTGGTGAGATTGGAAAGTAGGTAGACTAGCTTATCGTGAAGTATGGGGAATAGTTCGAACCTACAATTTAAAAATGTGTACAGTTCAAGTCTAATATTCAACACTATAAAAGAGTAATAAATAATGAACTTTGTTTTACGTTGGTCGTATATAATTTCATTCTTTTTTACACATTTTTGGCTCATTGTTACGAAATTTATCGTTGGTAGCACATATTTGATTAAAAAATCAGCTTTATTATTGTACCTCAATGTAATAGTGATTTGTACAATATTGTGAAGCTTTGATGTTTCTAGGCAGAATCGTATAGGGAAAAAATAACACTGGCGTACTTTAATGGTTGAATTACATTCAAATTCACGCTTTTTAATTATCTAAATTATAACTTTCCATTTAAATCTGAATGAAATTACCCTATAGGGTTAAGAATTTAAAAGAACAAACTAAAATATACTAATATAGTTTATATAATTTCGGTGCTAGCTTGAATTTTTCATAACCTCTGAATAGTGGGTGACCCAAAGGGTCACTGGTGGTATAGTAAGATCTAAAGAGACAGTTTCTAATGTGGTGAGAGTTTAAATAACTACAACGATATAATGGTATAATATTTTCCACTATGTTTGTTTTATCTCTAGGGGACCGATGAGCCTCGGTATTTGGTGGATATTATGTTTTCAAGTACACCTAGAATTACTATTATAGTTTTATTTTGTTAACACTGGTTGTTCGACTCTGGGAACAAATTGGTTAATGTTTTATTTCTTCAGTTCTGAACGATAGTAAAGTTAATTCAAATAAAGTAAAAACTGTAGTTTATGAATGGAGAACACATCAGTACCGTAAGATATCTTTGTCATATCTGAAAAAGAAATGTTTTAGGTGCAGGGTATTGATGACTGAACAAAAATATGGCCTAATATTCCATACAGGGTCAACCGTATCCTAGAGGGCGCGATGAGCCTGGGTATTTGGGTGACGCGATCATATTATTTTCAACCTAAGTGATTCTATCCTGTTGATATTTTGGTTGCTCGATCAGCTCTTAAACAAAATTAGTTTGCTGTTCTTCTGAATGACAGTAAAGTTGTCTATGGGGTTTTGAATATGTTATTCTTTTCACCTCTGACGAAAAAGAAATACTTAACATATATAATCATTAGACAGTAAAATTAATGTAGAAACTTGTGTTAGAAATAAACTGTCATGTTACTAATCTTTAAATTAAAAATCTTTTATGTAAACAACATTTAATTATAGTTCATTTCATTAACTTAGTTCACACCATAATAGTCGCTCTTCATTAAACGATTTATTGTAAACTACCTAGACTAATATGTTGTATGCAAATCGGCCTGATGAGACTTGTAATTATTGGGTGAATAGACTTTTCGGAACTGAATGTAGATGGCGTAGTGTCGTTAAACACACTGTAACATCCTTTCTTTACGTGTCGAAACATACAGATATCACGAAGACTATACAGTTGCTCTCCTTAAATAAACGACGTAACTATACTATATTATGTTGTTCTTTAGAAACAGTTTGTGTGGGAGAATGAAAAACCCAGAAGGGGAACGACCCTTGTCAGTGGGTAATTTAAATAAGTGTAACACACTGTTGTAAACATTTTCGGAAATATTAGATGAAGTGTTCATGATGTTAAGAAAACGTAGGTTAAAAAAATTATGAAGAACAAAACCCTGCAACCTCAGCGTTTTGAAAAGGTAAACATCCTTCATCAGGAGCTCGCGTTTATTTAGAATTTAAAATATTTACGATACATAAAATACCAAAACTATTAGAAGGAACTACACATTTATTTTCGTGTCGTAACAATGTAATTAAAGGTTGTCGTACAAGCACATGTTAAGATATCTAAACGTGTTTTGTTTTGGAAAAAGAGAAGAAGGAAATTGATGTCTTAAGGGAATTTTTTTCCACATTTAATGGGAAGAATGCTAGAACTAGGGGACGTAAATATAAAATTTGGCAGGGTAGAAGCCACCTTTAGTTATTACAGTTTTATTTTTCTAAGAAGGCGGTTAACCTTTAGAATGGGTTGCCTTCAAGTGTGGGGAAAACAATAAATTTAAGGAAAGGGTTGATAAATATTTGAATGATGAGGGTTGGCTTGACTTTTTCCCTAAGTTGTTAAGCACATAGCTAAACATTGGTGTATATGTGCTTTGCCCAATGCAGGTATTGAAACTTTTATATATATATACATATATATATAGTTATGTTTTATTTAACTGCGTAAGAAATTAATATATTGAACACACTTAAATGACAGTGAAGAAAATCATTGTTTAGCCAGAACACAATAAACAAAATACGTGCTTGAGTGGACGATCACCGTCAGTTAAGATGTCGCCAGCTTTTCGTCCCTCAAAATGAATGCCGAACAAGTCACGATGAAAACTATAACTGAACGAAGAAATGTGCCTGGATTTCGAACATCGCCGTACTTTATTTATCCAGTGGAAGGCATCATCTCTTGTTCCCTGACAGCATTGATTATCTTTAGATTAATTGACATCCTAAATCGGTCAGCAAAGAGTATTCCAGTTTTAACTGTTCAACCTAGCCTCAAGATATAGCACTAAAATATATTTGCGGGTAGAGGACGTCATCAAACAACATACACGCACACAAAAAAAGAGTTGAAATAGCTTGAACAAGGTGACGTTAAACACCCTTAATTATTTGTTGCCTCCATGATAATGCAGAAACTAAATAATCGGTTATTTGATATAATCTAAGTTACTATAGAAGGTAGGGAAACATGGTATATCTGTATACTACAGTTATAAGTCCTAAGACTTACCAACAATTCACATAGAGGAGAGGGAATTTAGAGGATAATGCGGCCTAAATGGACCAATAGACCCCTCGTTGTTCTTGAACTTTGTGTTATGTTAATAACTTATTATAACACTTAGAACAAGTGATCTACGTTAGTACGACAATCTAAAGAAAAATATTTGCTCAGAACATTTTAATTAATTACTTTCGTTTACTTTAACAGAACACGAACATAATAACAGGAAGCATTTATTACGTTCGTATTTTGTTTGATCATTAAGCTATGTTTCTGGAGGTATGATATGAAGGCATATCGAAAGGTTTCTACTTGCTTTACTAATATAGGGATTTTAAAATTTCACAAACAGCGGAGCATGTATTATTATGTAACTGAAATCGAAATAAATATCTATAATCAAAGAAACCCAGGGGTGGGTTTTAAAAGCAGTTTGGAACATCATCTCACCACCGCAAAGCTGTGGAAAGAGAGTGTGAGGTAATTTCGGCTTGTTTATATAGTTAAAAAGAAAATATATGGACTTCTTTAAAGGCAAAAAGCTAATTTCTCTTGTATGTTTAATAACACTTGACCACTTCTTCTGCTCTCCCATCCTCCAACTAATGACACAGGCCTGCGAATTTAAAGTTCATAAAAATTGTTTTGGTTTCATTAGCGGATTTTTCATAATGTAGCTACGCATATTTCGAAAATAATATTTATTTTCCTCTATCATGTAAGGATTTGTTACAAATCAGGAAAAAAACTTACTTAGTTCAAATTATTATTTCGTTTACCATAATGATCATTTTTATTATTATGTTTGTTAACAAAAATACAAACACACTGAAGAAAAGGGAAGAACATTGTTGTTAAACGAATATACATCCTCATTCATCCTGATTTTTTATGTGAAATCTACGTCTCTTAGTCTCAAAAGTACATGTTGTGGTCTTTATTTTATGTATTGCTTATGACGTTTTGTGAAAAATCCGTATGTGATGAAATAAATGTATATCATATTCATCTACAGGAATTACTGTAGAACAAGTAAATATTTCAAGACAATAAAACCATCACAGGCCTGTGTTATCTGCCTCTTTCTGTCCCAGCCCCCACATAAAAAGTTCTATAAAATGACATTGGTTGTCCTGAATGCTTCTGTCTATTGTTATTTCACTTTTTAAAGGAGTAGCACTCGTTTTTAAAACAATTTTTTTAGTTATCATGGTTACGCTTAAATCTGGCTCGGATTTTGTATAACTTGAAAAAGCTCTCATTGATCGAGTTTTTAGGTTTGCACTGTTCTGGAAAACCACTGTTACGTCTCTGGTCGTTAGTTGATTTTCCGTACAAATTCTTTCCGAAGAAACTTTAGCGATACAAGTCCTTTCTTAAACAAAACTGGTTTATTCTTTCTGAACACAACTTTGCAATACACTTAATTTCCACAGTCACGCTATAACAAACGCTATAATTCATAACGAACGTCTCACGTGCTCGACTCAATTGTCAGTCTCTAACTCTGTCTGCAGTTCAATTACATTGTTGCCGTCACTTCTTGGCCGTCTTATACACACAAGAATACCGAAAATCTAGAAAACACTCGAGGATTCACGAACCTTCGAGAATATGACGTGATACTAGCGTCACGTGACCCCCGCTGTCGTAACACTGCCTCTTCCTTAGTAGTGTTCGCCCCGAACAATAGCCACTTACATTAAGCCAATAAACAATTAATAATAACTTAATTGAATGTACAGAATTTACAAACACAAAATTAAAATTCAACAAAGTATCTTAATTTTACGGGACGTATCTTCTTCCGTACTGGTCTCCGTCTCGTTGGCTTCTGCTTCATGTGGAGTTCATCTGCTTGATCAGGAAACGTCCTATCATTGGTAACAGTCACATCAGTGGTAGTAACTTCATCAAGAGCTTCGCTGTTTCCCTTCGCAAAGCCAAGTGGAGTTTCTTCTTCGACAGTGGCTTTTTCAAGTGACACGTCTTTAGCAGCGTCATTTGTTCCATTGTTCACTTCATTCCAACTGAAATGTCCTGGACCGTGATAACGCCAAAGCCTGTTGACATGCACCACCATTGGCTTACCTCGCCGACCACATTTTATCCGGAAAAGTCACGTCTGAGAGACGATCCACTATGTCATATGGGCCTTCCCATGGAGAAGACAACTTAGGAAGCTTCCCTTTGGTCTTACTAGGATTATACAACCACACCGCCTGGTAAAGAGCTGACTTCAGTAGATCTCTTATCATAACATAGCTTCTTGGAATCAGTAGACGTTTTCAAGTTTGGATACACTTGATGGTGAATATCATCCATCCTTTAAGATAACACTTTCACGAATTCTGACACATTTTCAGGCAACTCTTCATAAGGTGGGCGTCCTGTTAACAGATCCACTGGCATCCCGAAGTTCCCGACCAAACATCAACTTTGCTGGAGTGTATCCAATGGCTTCATGCTCTGCTGTCCTATATGCCATCAACAGTGGAGGGAGTAAGACATCCCAGTTATCTTGGCGGCTATTACAAAACTTTGCCAATTCCTGTCCCAGTGTCCAGTTGTACTTTTCTACCATCCCATCAGACTGTGGGTGAAGTGGCGTTGTTCTGGTCTTTCGTATGCCAAACAACTTGCAGCATTCATGGAACACAGCTGATTCAAATTTACGGCCTTGATCTGAATGCAGTTCGTATGGCATACGAAATCTGAAGAAGAAATCACTAATTGGCGAAGATACAGTTGTAGCTTCCTGATTTGGTATTGCATATGCCTCAGGCCACTTGGTGAAATAATCCATCACCACACAAATGTACTTGTTTCCAGCACGAGTTTGGGGCAGAGGATCAGCAATGTTGATGGCTACACTTTCCATTGGTGCACCAACTTGATATAACTTCATCGGAGCACGTCCCTTATGCTTGGGTCCCTTTTAGCACAACATGTACTGCATGTCCTGCACCATTCTTCCACATCTTGTGTAATACCTATCCAGTAAAATCTCTGTGGTAGGTGACTCAATGTCTTCTTAACTCCGAGATATCCTCCTGTCAAACTATCGTGGGATTGACGCAGCACAACTTCCCGTAACTTTCTCGGTATAACCGTTTGCCGGGTCGTCACTTTCCCATCTCCGGAGAAGAATACCATCTACAAGCTTCAACTGGTCCCATTGTGCCCAATAGTTCTTTGTCATAGGGCTTAGACTAGATACCTTCTCCGAAGCAGGGTGCAAAACACTTGCTTCAAATCTTGGTCTTTCTCCTGCTCTGATTTAATATCTATACCTGGTTTCATTTCATCATCACCAACTCCTTCAATCAATTTGACTTCAGCTTGACGACACCTAGTTAGTTCAACCTCTCTTTTAACAGTTACCGGAACTTGGCCTTTGTTGTTCCCAAACGCCATTTTATCAAAATTAATTACAAACTTCCTCAGCAGTAAGTAGTCCAAC
>NW_013667645.1:193427-199346 GCF_000517525.1 Limulus polyphemus
AGAGTTTGCCTCTTTCTACAAAGTATGTGTTTACATAAAGTTTACACTGTGATAATAAAATAGTAACAGAAGGAACCGAAATCATAGTAGTGTCCCGACTTAACAACTCCTCTGTTCCTACATTAGAGTTTGCCTCTTTCTACAAAGTATGTGTTTACATAAAGTTTACACTGTGATAATAAAATAGTAACAGAAGGAACCCAAATCATAGTAGTGTCCCGACTTAACAACTCTGATAACATAACTAAGATAAAATATAACATTGTGATCAGCTTTATAGTAAAAGTGTTTGAATTAAGCAGTTAAGATTGTGGAATTTCGTTCGTTAGGCCTATATTATCAACAATTATTATAAATCCAGTTTGAATTTGTAGTTGTTAATTATACATTTTTTAAAGACAGCCTATTCCTATGGGCTGAAATATCAGTCTTAATTTCATAAAAAAGCATTTCCACTCTAAAGTGATCATAGTATTAAATTAATCAATCAGTGGTCCCATAATGTTGTTAAATAAAATCTCCTCTTACCATTCCTATGTGAAGAGCAAGTAATCGAGAGATTCTAACCAATTCTTATAAGATAACCTTTCCATCCCCAGAATAATCCTATTAGCTCTCCTCCAATCTATTTTGAAAGTCAATATCCATTCTTAGATTAAGAGACCAAAATTCTACACAGTATTGCAAGTGTGGTCTAAATAGTGATTTGTGTAGAGAGATAATTATCTTATTTGACTTGTATTAAATGTTTATATGAATAGATGCTAAAATTCTATTAGCTTTATTACTACGAACATAGTATTACCTGATGGCTTGAGAACTTATTGACCTCTATGCCAAGATCCTTTTCTATAATCTTACTACTGTGGTATTGTGAGATTACCCTGATTTTGTTCAAAGTAGCTGCAGGACTGCAGAATAACAGGAAGATTTGTTTCATGGAATAAAGCCTGTATTTGTCTTGCCTTTGATTGAGACTTTACAAGAAGAAAAGAGACTGGACACAAGTTTGTAAACAGTTACAATATTTATCATAAGAAAAGTCAAGTTTAACACTTAAACAGATTCTTACACTTTTAACTGGATGAAAAGAGAAAGAGCTTTATTTGAGTTCTTTCACTAGTATAATTGTAACTCACAGATACTGAAGTTGGATCAAGTCTTGCTGAAGCTGTCTAACAAAAACCTCACTCAGAAAGCTGTAATAAAAGAATCTTTTTGTCTGGGAAAATCTCTCATTATCTTGTAAATCTAGCAAGTTCTCATTAAGTATTGGGAAGTCTGTATGGATTTTATCTGAAGCAGTCTGGCAATCTATATCAAAAACCTATATTAAACAAAGAAAACATAATAATACATACAAAGTCTCCTCTCTCTAGGCTGACACACCATTCATGTGACTGAGGACCACTTTCACCTTAGTAAAAGATGTCATACTCGTGGGTTATCACATGACCCTCTATCAGAGCAGATTACTTTTTCTGTCTATAGTATCTTTCATGCTACAGCAATCTCTCCTAATGAAGAGTGCATACATTGTCCTTGGTGACTGTAAAGTGGGATCAGTGATTAGTGGTATTTAGTAATCATTTAATCAACAATCCCATTAATCAATTACTTTTGATTAATTGTTTATACAGCGTTTCTCAAGGCATGGCACCCACAAGCAAACAAAAGGGGGTTGGTGCCAGCCACTTGCCTTCTTCCAGTCAGCAGTTCAAAAAGAAAAAGTTAGTGGTAGATAGTTGAAATAATCAAAAATAGTAAAAATCTGAAAATCAAATCTGATTAGTTGATTATTTTCATCACAGTTAACTTAATCATATTTTTATTAATCAATTGTGGGAATAATGAAAATTTATGATAATCAAAATTTGATTAATTGATTGTTAGAATAATTAGGAAAAACAATAATTTTGATTGCTTTATTATCTTCATGGCATTAGTTGTGGTAATTGCTGCTTGTAGGTTATTGGCTCTATTGATTAAAATGCCTAGCTGTACTTTTGATTTCTGTGAATAATTAAGATGGGAGAAACTTAATAGTCCACCTAACTAAAGTTCTGTGTTATGAACAAAACCTGAAATATGCATAAATTTTGAAAAAACAATTCATCCAGTAAGTAAATGGTAGAAAACAAATGTTTACATATCATACTGTAATTAAAGGTCATTTGTCAATTATTTATCCAACTTACCAGTTGATAAAAGTCATTATGTATTACCTCAATGCCCTCATTACAGTTAGAAATACCCATTAAATGTTATTAGCAAACTTTACAGATAATGTCTATATTAATTTAAGTAAAGTAAATAAAGCATTAATACCAATGGTCTGATTTGACTAAACTTCTTTGCGACAACCTTAATCCCAACTAGTTTGGGGTCAGCCATTAATTTTGTAAGCCAAGAGTTTTTACACCCGGGTGACTGGCCCAGATGCCAACCATATAGGATGAGCATGTTTGGCAATAGGGAATCAAACTCATGACCCTCAGGTTGCAGGTAGAGCACCCTAACCACCAATATATGCCAGGCCCTCCAATTTGACTAGATTCTTAATACCAAAGCGATCCTTTTATTGGTCTTTAAGTGACCAGGGATTGTTCACATCTATTTCCTGGTTTCCTTAGTCAGGATCATTCTTCGATCATGAGGATTTTGTATTCTTCAGAATACAGCACAATGCCCTTTATTTTGTTCAAGATCTCTGGCCATTGCATTCTGCATAGTAGAGGGGTGTGCTTGCTTCACTTGTATCTTCAGTTGTGGACTGTCCAAGGCATCTACAAACTGATCCCTCAGCAACAACTTGAGGAGATCGGGTGGTGCAGTTGGGTAGGCCTTGTGTGCCATACTTTCACGAACCTTCGAGAATATGACGCGTTACTATTTAATGTAGGTCGTTCTAAGAAACATCAATCTTTTAAATAAAGAAATTGGATTTCCTGAATTTGTTACTTCTCGTCTTGTTGAATATGTGTGACTTAAGTCATTCATGTGATAAACTACGAAATTCGCGTTTATTGTAAATTGTTGTTTTAGCGCAAAGCTACATAATAAGTTATCTTCTCTCCGTAGATCACGAGAAATCGAACTATAGATTTTAACGTTGTAAGTCCGTAGAGTTACTGCTGTCCCACTGGAGGATTTCAACGTTAAACTGAAATTTATTAGGAATTTTCGTTTACTCTTTTTTCTGTATTATTTTCTAAATGTTGTGTCTCAGGTACATGTTATTAGGTTCAATTAAATTTTTCCAGTCCATATGTTACCGTTATCATACCTTATATTGCTACTGGAGGATAGTGAGGATGAAAATAGCTTCGAAAACACTTAAATCGGCATTGCTGCAAAGTAAAAAAACAAACAGACAAAAAATCAGAATAATTACCAGATTGTTGAAAATTTTTAAAGATTTACGCCATCTATCGGGTTGCTTCCCACCACTTGCAAAATGCGTCGGCTGTTGGACTTTATGGTGTTCAAGTAGGCTTATAGTTTTATCTATTAAAAATAACAGTATTGCTATTGTATTAGTCGAGTAATTTCAGATCTTGAACTTAATTTATCTATTATTTACGTTAGCAATAGTTATTATAGAGCATAATTTTCGTGATAATATGATATAGAAATAATAGTGATACTGACACTGAGTGATAGTGATAGCGACATTGATACCCAACATTTTCCATAAGTTCTAAAGTGACAAGTTAGACAAAAACTGAAAAAATTAAAACTTGGGTGTTTTCCGGCAGGCAAGTTGTAAGTGTAACTAAGTTATAACTTATAGACGATAAAGTTATCACTGCTACAGTGCTAGTAATAGTAGTTTGCTGAGACAAAGCAAAATTATTAAACAAATATTTAAAGTATTAAACTTGAAAGTTATAAAAACAATATTTTGTTAGCAGTTAGTTGTTCCATTATCAGTTTATCAATATTGGTTTATAAGTATAGTTTATGTTTACTTGCAAGTATCAGTAGCATGTATTAGTATTAGGATATATCATGTATATGATGAATTTAACTTATATGTATGGTCCAGTTCTATAAATACAAAACTAATTTTAATGAAGATCTTAAAAAATTAGAATTTAAGTTTAGTAGTATTCTAAGAAAGTAACACAATATGTCAACTGTACTGTTTCTGCAATATTCAGTGCTATACCCAATACCAGGGCTCATCAGGACATTTGGAATACAGCATACATAGTAGAAGTTTATGTGCTATTTATATTACTAATATTATTAGCAAATTGCTTAAATAACTGTTACAGTGTGAAATAGATTAAGATGGTGAAGTATAATTATGTTCAATTTTATGTGTTGTTTAAAAATCTGAATTTGGTTGTTAGTTAGGCCTTAAGTCTTTAAGGTGCCCTACAGTTACTTCATGGACTGAATATGATAACTTTGTACAATTAGAAACATTGCTTTCTGAACATCTATACAGTTTATTCTTCTAAATCACTTTATAAGTTTGTGTCAATTATTCCAACTTGAACTCAGAACTAACTGGTTTTCCAATGTGGAGAATATTACCAGAAACTGTTGACAACTTACATCATGGTTTATGTATTGACCAATTTTTTTTTTTTATATCATGGTGTTATTTTATTTCAGATATTCACAATTGAATTTACTTAGTAAATTTATAAGTTGTCAAATACAAGACTTCAGATCTGGTTCTACCATGTTGTTTACCAGATTTCATTACTTGTGTTAATAGAATAATAGATATATTTAATTGACAATATACCTATTAGAATTAACCAAATAAACTGTATAATAAATATGACAACTCCATACATTCTACAGAGTGTAAACCATATGAGATTTTGATACCAATTTACAACTTCAGTCACCAATAACATATGTTGAAGAAGAGACTGTTTCAAAAGGGTTTGAAGTTCCTGGCTTAATGAAATATTATAAAACCTGGAAGAAGCTTAATAGTTAACTCTGAAATAATTACTTGTTTTTATACCATTCACTTCCAGTGGGGTCTTTACAACATAAAAGTTGGTTTGTCGTACTTGTCCTTGCACACCAACCTTTGGGAAAAGTAAAAATTTAAACATACCTGTTATTTCTCATGAAGTCTTTGATTCCCCAATTAAACTTTTTTAAAATGCCAGCTTCCACTACTGATGATGTCAATTCATTCTGTGGCAGTTACCTTATTACAAAAATAAAACTCTCTTAACTGAACTCTTACCCTTTCTTTTCCAAATTTTAAACTTGTGACCCCTTTTTGAATCCTATGTTAAGTCCAGCACAGAGGTACTAATGTTGGTACAGTCATCAGGATTCAAAGCCAAAAAGGGCAGCTTTCAGAGAAGGTCGAGGGACTTTGCTGGCACTGTAATAAACATGGGCATAAGAGAGCTCAATGCTGGAAACTTCAACACAGGGAAGATGCCATGGCAGTAAAGGCAGCTACCCAGAAAGGTTGTTGGAACTGTGGAGAGCAAGGACACATGATGAGCCAGTGTAAGAAGAATATTACCAATAAGTCAGCCTCAAGGAAACCAGCAGTGGTTCATGTTGATTGAAGCCTACCAACCCCAGTTGTGAAAGTCCCAACATCTAAGTGTAAAATGCCAAGCACACATAGTGTCTACGTGACAGGAAAGCTGGATGGCCAAAGGTGCAACTTTGTCATAGACTCTGCGTCTCAGCAAACCCTTGTGAGCATCCAGGTGTTAGATCACGAAGGAGTACCAGAAGCCATACAGAAGCTCTGTGGTGTGAAAGGACATTATGCAAGGTTGTTGGTACCAGTGTGGGTAACTATTGAGCTCATGGGCATGAAAAACAGACAGAAAGTATACTTGGCTGACATTGAAGAGCATGCATATTGGGATTGGACTATTTACTAATGAGGAAGTGTGTAGTTATCTTCGATAAAATGAC
>NW_013667645.1:200252-217561 GCF_000517525.1 Limulus polyphemus
CTCTGGTATTTATCAAAAGAAAATATCAAGTGACATTTTTACTAAAAAATATTTTACACTCAGGACAAACTATTTTTCAAAATTTTTATGTGATAACTAAAGGTTGTTAGTGATGATAAATATAAAAGTACTGGACTGTAACATTTCTGAAAAATAAAACTAGAAAATAGGCCTTTATCTAAAGCCTGCAACTTCAAGTACCATTATAACAGTGACTTTTCTAACAATTTCACTATAAATCTTACAGCAAAAAACTGATAAGTAGACATTCTAAGTAAAAAAAAAATCGGTTGTTGTTGATTCACTATAAAAATGGTTGTAGTACTGTCAATAAAACTGTACTTCTATACCTATTTGTAGAGAAAACATTTGTTATTATACTAGCCATTCTTACCTTGCATTGTCTGGGTATTACTTGAACAGAGGGCCGATGTTTAGCTATTTTTAAACAGAAAATATCAAAATTTTGCTTTTCATGTAACAATATATTTCAAATGGTCATACTTTTCACAGTTTAGACTACAATTAGAATGATATCTCTATTTTCTCACAAACGAAGGTCTCATATTCTCTGAAGTTTCTTGCAAACGGCATTCTACATGGCAGATGCGGTCACTGTCTCTGCTCTTGCTCGGTCTTGGCTTGACGATGACAGCTTGTCTTTTTCGTTGGCTGTCATGGTGTGTTTCCCTTTCTTGTGGAGTCTCACTCTGTTGCTTTTGCTGCTCATGTTTGGCAATCAGAATTGTTTTTCTTTTTCTCAACATTTTACTCTGAGGTACATAATTAGCATCAGAAATGTTTATCATACCTAACTCTCCTCTCAAAATATAGTGAATAAAAAACAATTTATTTTTGCAGAATTTTGTGAGTTCAACTTGTTTATTCTATAAAAAAAGTTAGTGTTGTTTGTCAGTAGACACGACAGTGTTTGATGGATTTTTTATTCTGATGCTACAATGGCAGCACACCTCTATAAAATACACATACATTTTTCTGATGTCATTTCCACTTAAATCAGACCTGGTTTCCTATTTAATTGTGAAATATTTCATTTCTCACCTCTCTCATTCTAAGACTAACTCTAGAAAATCCTTCTTTTCTTTTCTGTTATTTGGCCTAAAAAATTCATTTAGCTTTTTTTTTAATGATGGCACTCTTTAACACGAGATCTTCCACAAAAATGCTACAAGATGCAAGATCTTTCAATGTACTGCTACTAGTTACAGTAATCAAACATTGATTTCATAAAAAAAAGTTTAGTTAACCCGTGATTAGGAGGAACAAAATGTGGTTACTTACATTAGTTATTGCTTAATTTAGTTGGAATCCATACTTATCAATATCTCACATTCTAACTAAAACAGAACTCTTGCCTACTACATCTACTATTACATTATTTAACTGGTGATCTAATTGGTTTGTAATGGAGAAAACACTTCACATAAGTTGTGTAAGTGTTGTGGAACACTTAGAGACATTTACTGTACAGTCTCGTAACTCTAAAGCAGTCTCAAGCACTGTGAGCATTATTAACTCATAGGCATCATTTGGGATTGCAAAATACCTATGCAGGAAATGGGTGAGATGTCAAGAGATGAGAAGTTTGATTTCCATCCATCCATTCAGTGGAGGGGGAGGGTGACAAACGTTGATGTAAAAAATACACCCTGGAAGTTTAAGTAAGATATCAGTTTCAGGCTCACCTTAAAATTAGAGATGAGTAATGAGGAGTAGAATATTTTTATGAACAAAATGTTTCTGGAATGTAAGTTTAAATAATTTTCCTATAAAGAGAAAGTTGGGGAAATTTGGTATTACAGTCATAGTACTGTGGAATATACAACTCCCACCTTTGCAGCAATTTGTGAAATGTGATGTTAATATTATTCAGACCAGAAAGATAACTACAAACTGAAATAAACCGTATGGTTCTGGAAGCGATCTTTTACCATCAGACTCCACAACTTATAAAGAGAGGATTATCTTTGGCTGTTATTGGATTTTAGATTATCCTGGAGTAAAAATACTCCATTGTTCTCATATATTACAAGCAACTTTAACGAATTTTAATAAAACTAAATTCTTTACGTGAAAATATTTTCTATTATGTTAGATGGATCAGATATGAAATCCATGCCTGTAACTGAATATGACATAGTTTAAACCACAATTCTGAAAACATTTCTTTTAAGTATTCAACTGTTAAAGAATTATAAATGAACATACGTAATCTTCTTTCGTGAATGTTTCTAGTTCATATAGCAGTTGAAAGGCTGGTTTATCAGGAACAAGGAGATGGTTAAAATTGTATAAGGATCAACCATGTTGTTTACTACATTACAGTCAATATATAACATCTAAGCCTGTTAGTTTTCACTAGACATTTTCTAAAGGACCATTAATTCATCCTGGGTTTTGTGTTGATTACTGTAAATATGTATGATATGACCATATTGTTTTGAGTATATCTGTAATTTTCAGAGATAAACAGTAAGAAGTTTTCTCTGTTAAGAAACTTGGAAGTTTTGTTTACAAGGTTTGTTTTAAAATTTACCAAAGTACAGAAATACATTGTAATTGTTATGGTGTTCTATAAAATTGAAACTTATGTATTATGTGTATATAAATATAACATGCATATTAAAATGTTTCCTATCACTTGTACATTATCTCGTGTGAATTTTATATTCATTAAATTACAGCTTTATGATTAGTGCTAATTGAGTTAATTGCCCAGTTGTAAAATAGATATTTTAATTTGACATATTTACAGCTGTCAAATAATTTCAGTTACTTTATTTTAGCAAAAAACAAATAAACTTAATTGTCTCTAACATTTCAGAGAGTGACCAACCACACATTTTTAAGCATCCTTAACACTGTTGAGAATGACCAACCATTGTTGTTAAGCAACCTTAACACTTAAATACGATGCAACATATTATACTTTGTCTAATTTATATGTACTGTTTAAATTTTATATAATTTAACACAAAGATTCTTCAACAAAGTTTACAACTTTCTTAATTCTTTGAATTATTTTAAATAAGCTTTATTGAACTTCATCTGAGATCAGACCCCTTACAACTGAAAGAAGATCTTAACTTTTACTACACTGATCTAACTGTTAATCAAGGTTTCAAAGAAGAGCTACCAAATGATTCCTAGTTGGAAGAGGGGATGTGAGTAATGTTTATAAACTGCAATTATAAATTTAGGTGATGTTTTCATAAAACAAATTTGTAGATAGATTGCAGCAGACAAGCTTAAAATATCGAAACCTCAGACACGCCTCTAGCTAAGACAGTGTTATTTAGAGTAGGTGACCCATAGAATGGTTTTGTCGTCAGATGTGGTAAAAGTTGCAACATTGAAGGAACTTAAGAGAATATTTGATGAGTATTTTAGTGATCATATTTGGATAAAAGAGAATTTTTTTTTATTTAGTTTAGAATAAAATGGTACTAAAAAATAGGATGGCTTAGATGGGCCAGATGTTCCTGTTGTTATACTTTGGAAGCGAAATCAAATATCTTTAAAACTGATCTTACTGTTCCTTACACCATAATTAATTCTATGTTGACTCTTCTTTAGTTTTCATTACTTTTTTTTTTCACAGCATTATTGGCTGTTCGAAGAGATAAAGTAACATATGTTCTACTAAGTAAGAAAGGTAACATAACTGTGTATTTTAATTGTAATATGCACATAAAAATCATTGCTCAATATCTATGTTTAAAGAAAACAGATTGCAAGATTGTATGTGTGTGGTGTTCACAGAATTTAAGAGAAAGAAACAAAGACAATTTTACGTTTCACAAAAACTTCATTTATTCACTACCGTGGTTTCACCAGTAAAGGCATCATCAGGTACCCTTGTTTTTTTCTTCAATTCAATAATTATAGAGTATCGATGGTTTCAAGTATCAATTATATATATATATATATATATGTGTTAAATTAACTTATGTTACTATATGGTGAAGTAAAATGGACTCAAAACACCATAGAAATTGTAAGATCATTTTCCTGATTATGCCCATAATGTTATCTAAGTACTTTGTAAAATTAGAAACATATGGTTTATATTTTAAAACATAAAAATGAGGTTGTATTCTTTAAAATATTTAATGATGTAGATGAAAATACTCATTTTATATTCCTTAGTTAGTATGATCTTCATAGGGGTTAACAAAGAGGAATTTATAAGAAATCAATGTTAGTATGTTTCTATTCACTCCACAAGGTTTGTCCACAAAGAAGTCACAGGACATACTCTGGTCAGTTCTTATCAGTATTCAGAAACATAGACACAGAACATATGCTGGTCAGATCATGGTTGTTCATGTCATTATTCAGAAACAAATACACAGAACATATAATAGTCAGTTTGTTGGTTGTTCATGTCAGTATTTAGAAACAAAGATTCAAACATAACCTGGTTAGTTTGTTTTTTTCTGTCAGAAATGTGCCTTTAAAATGTTTTTGATGAAAGTAACTATTTTTGTAGTGATAAATTTTTAAGGCTTTACTCGTTATTCATTTAAAATACAAATGTTTAGCCAAAAGAACACAGTTACATTTCTGTATGCAAGAATTTTGATGATCATTTATTTTCTGTGAACCTCTTTGTTTGAAATTACCCTGACTGTTTGATATTATTTGGTAACATAAGTTATTTTGCTAGTTCATTTAGGTCAATATAATCAATGTATGTTTGCGTTTTTTGGTGTATCTTAAGTTACTGTTATAATACCAGATATAGTCAAATTGCTTAAATGAGTATTAGTGATGTTTTAGATATTTTAATTTTTGCATTATGACACAACTGGTTTTGTACGTGTGTGTGTGTGTACTTTCATAGGGCATTCTTCAAGCAATTTCAACCCACTTTTTGAAGAAAACTGTTTTGTATTGGGTATCAAGGAGAATGAATGTCCAGTGTGCATGAAGACATTTTTCAATAAATCCAACATGAAAAGACACATGGAAATGCACAAGCCTGCTCGTCACTCATACCAGTGTTCCATTTGCCTCAGGTCCTTCTCCTGGAAAGGAAATTTAAAAACCCACAAGCAGACAGTTCATGCAGACATAGAGCTACTTGAAATGCAGCTCAAAGAGAAATGCCAAAAAAGATGATATAGATTGTTTTCTGTACGTGTTATTGATGTC
This sequence comes from Limulus polyphemus, assembly GCF_000517525.1. Lineage (NCBI taxonomy): Eukaryota > Metazoa > Arthropoda > Merostomata > Xiphosura > Limulidae > Limulus > Limulus polyphemus. The sequence goes on from NW_013667645.1 coordinate 205,431, forward strand.
TCTGTGTCAGATATAATATTTGTAATATTATTCAGCTGTAAGAGAGTTTGCATGTCCACTATTAATTGAAACTTTAAAATGTTCTTGCAAATTTTAAACCAATTGGTTGAATAAGTTCAAAATGTTATAAGGCCCATTCAAACATACATTTGAGGTCCATGTCAATTTCTTTGAGTTTACCTAACTTTGACAGTCCTTTTTTTTAAATTTCAGCACACATATCTTATGTGTTTGAAATTTTCCTCATCGCAACGTATGTATTTCGTTTTATGTGTCTTTGAGTACTCAATGATGAAACCACATAATTAGTATTTTTATGATCATTAATAACAGATATTTGAGTTATGAAGTTATTTAAATCAAACAAAGATATGTTATATGTGACATAAGAAAACACATAGTCCATGGAAGAAGTAGGCTTTATTCTGTATTATGTACCAATATTCCTCTTCTCTGTTATAATATGAAAACTAATTATTTTTGTTAGTTTTTATATTTCTATTTTTTGTTACGTATTTAGCTTCAGGTTTACAAATTAACAGTTTTATGAAATATTTGTATATCGTTATTAAAATGTTGATAGATATTTAATGAAACCAACTCTATATGTTAACAGATTCATCTTTAAAATATGTGTAGAATGTTATGGCCTGTTAATTATTCAAGAGGTAGTGAGTTTTTGTGTGAAACTATGTTAGTGTTTTCTGATCATGGATGAAGGCCATAGACTATTAAGTGTGGTTTTTTGTGTCATACTTGGTTACTCTAAGGTTGTTGTTTTTTTACATATTTTATGAGACTTATTCTTGTTAAATTTCTGTATGATTTGTCTGACTGTTAGTCCTACTTTTGAGTTATTTCAAGCTTTTTGCACGACATTAATCTTGATCTTAGAAACTTACTTAAATTAGGTTTGAAAATGGACTACTTTGGTTATATTGGCCATATCTTGTTAAACCTTCAGCTCCAAAATGATTAAGTATGTTTTGTCTAGGAGCAGGAAAGTTTTTATAAAGAATTTTGTCATGTTACAAAGAGAAAATTAGCAGTCTGAGTTAGCATTAACTTTTCAAATAAGGTCTTAACAACAATATTTTGTTTTTGGTTTTCATTACTGAGTTTATGCTGTTTAAGAGAGTAAAGTCAAACACAATTGTTACTTGGTGATATAAGCTATACAGTCTGAATGAAAGAACTTGTGTAATTGTCATCAGTTTCAGGTTAAACAAAAGGTTTAATAAATGCTTTCCATTACAAATAGATGAGTCAAATACATACTTGTACATGAAATTCATAGTTATTTTTAACATGAAATATAGTGACTATACTTGTAATTACTAGATGTAATTTCTTTGATTTTCACCAAGTTTTTTGCCAGCAACAATAACTTTGTGAAGTGACATAGTTTGTGGTTTGAGCATGACTTATTGGGTGAAACATTATAACACGAAGAAAGTAACACAGTTCAAGTGGGTTTTTATATTCAAAGCTACTTAACGTACATATAAATAGAAGCAGTAGTTACACTTGAAATCATATACAACACTGTAGTGTAAAAATAAACAAACATTTTATCATTACTTATGATTGTTCAATTATTTCAAATACTTTGACTAGGGGCAGCCGTTTTCCTTCTGTCTCCAAAAATTTTCTGTTTTCACTATCAATAACAGAATTATTTCATTTATAAGAACCACTGGCAACTTTTATGTACTTAAATTTTACATGATTTTTGTATAATTGTTCATGAGAGATCTGTATTGAGTAAGTTTAGTGTGTTATGCAAGCGTGTAAGTAAAAGTTTGAGACAATCAACCTTTGTTGTTCAACACCGAGAAAACTTGCCTGTTTGATAAAATAAATTTCACGAGTACTGAGTATGTTTTGGATACATATGCTGAAATCATTGTCTTTAACTTCTTTGAACAGGAAGCACAGCAGTTTATTGCTGGAAGGAAACTCACCTTAACAGTGAGAGAAGAAATACACAGGAACTACCTTTTCGTTCTATAGCGTGTCGTAAGAATCACACTGCAAACTTCAAGTGTGAAGTGTGTAGTAAACGTTTTACACGAAAATTCACTCTGCAGAGGCATAAGTTAATACATGGTCCAAACGCCCAAAGATTTCAATGTGATCTGTGTCATCGGAGTTTCAACTGGTATGACAATCTTCGGGCTCACGTTCAAGGTGTCCATCTACTTCCCTTTCCATTCAAAAAATGAAATTTGAAACTAAAATAATCAGTTGTATATACATATTATACACGTAGTCTTTCATAAGGTATTGTTTTTGTATATTTAAAAACTACTTACATACAGTGTAATTATTATTAGTTTTTTGTTGAAAAATAAAGAAGATTGCAAAACAAAACTACGAGTATGTAGACATTAATTGGTATTGCACTACAATGAGTCACCAATGAATCTTTCACAGGATTCTTTCCACGAGTCTATCACACATAGAAATTTCAAGTATCCAAAACAACAAATGAAATCTTTGACTTGCACCAGTGGCATAACTTCAAAAGATAGGCCCTCGGCATTTATTTCCCTATAAAACTATAAAATCACATATATATATGTCACAAGTCTAATAAATAAACAGGAAAAGTGTAAAATAATTTGAACAAAGAACATATGATTTAATCTTAGTGAGAGTTAACATTATATAAAAAAGATTTATATATAATGTAAATCAACTGAGACATTCTTTATCACACAAACAAAACATAATTTACATGTGTTGAGCATAAGAAAAGCATTTTTTTTAATGTGTAAACTTTTATTTTCATTTCACTTCGAAGAGGCCACTTGGCACATCTAGGATATCCCATTTTCTACTACCACCAATCCCCAACACTGCATATTAAACCCCTTTTCTGATATCCAACCTTGATGTGTAAAAATTAGTTTACTCATAAACTCCCCCAATGTGGCAGTGTCTGTCACACCTGAAGGCAAACTATTTCATAGGCTGACCACCCTACTGGGAAAGTAATGCTGATTTAACAGTTTTTTAGATCTATATTTGTGCCCTTTAATTTTAATACCTTTTGTCTTGGTGCAGATGTTCTTTAGTTAACTGATGCTCCTGTAAAGAGAAATTGAAAAGTTGTCAACTAATATCAATTTTTTTGTTTTAGGCAAAGGTTTTGTGGTCATTATAAAGGTCTATATTGTGATTATATTTATGTATAATTTCTCTCAGATTGCTACGAGGTAGGGTTCATCTCCAGTGTGTGTGTGTATATATAGATAGAATACAGAAAACTTCATCAAGATTTATGGATTTCAAACCTCTAACAAGCTTTAATATCATTTACCAACAAGATCTTCTCATCTCAAGCAAAAACATCAAAGCTATCTTCATGACATAACCCTTCCAAACCTGAAATCATGATGAAAGCTCTTCTCTGAATCCTCTCCAGCAACTAAACTTTCTTAATAAAGTAGCCATAGTTTTCAAGTGAAATAAGACAGTAACAGTCTTAAAAAGGTTATCATATGAGGGAAACATTTTTTGCAAAATAATCATATATTTGTTTACTGAATTTTGAGTTGCAAAAGTATATTTATATATTTATCTATCTACTGCATTGTGTTGTCCTGATTTTTGAGTTTCATATTTTTAAGTGAAAAAGGTAGAGAGAAATTTGTTGATAACAATTTCATGAATAGATCATGATGTTTTTCTGTTTACATAAAATACTCCCTTTCAAGAGACCGATGTGCTTGGCTATTTTAGACTCAGGAAAAGAATTTTGTTATCACAGAAGATTTTTACTGTCCCTGTGTGGCAAGAATAGGTTTTCCTCGTATCTAAGGCAACAAAATAACTCCCAGAGATCCTCATACTTGCTAAGCATATTATTAAAAAAAGATAATTACCCTTGTGATGAATTTGTTAATTGGTTATTGAACAAAGTATATCTAAATATCCCCCCAACAAGACACAAAATATGTATGACTAGTTTTGTATTAAAGCTAGGCTCTGTTTATGGTGCTACAGTATCGTGCTACATGTGTAATGTAGCAACTAACTTAGCATGACATTTTTGGCAGCAAAGATCAGAAATGCGTAAAGGGCAATAACTTAACTAGATGCTAATTAAGACAACAACTTTTCCAAAAGTGACAGTTGGCAACAAACTAAGTGCACTTTTAACATACTAACTTGCCTTTTTCTATCTCAAGGTAGAGAAAATGTTACCTCACTTCAGGAAAAAACCGTTACTTTGCTGCTGGTCTTTGTGGTATTCCTGAAAAATAGTTACGCATGCAGGTAAGTCACAGCTGCAATGATATGCTTGGGGTGAGTAGCAGAAATTAAAAGACCAAGGACAAAATTAATGTTGTGCTGACATACAAGTTAAAAAGGGGAACTAAAACACGTACTTAGTGACACAGGTTAAACATAAAAGATACGTTATTCAGTCCCGGGCACTTAAAAAATGAAATGTATATAAAGTCCAACTCCGGACTTGCTGAATTCAGTGAAATCTGAAGCAACCCTGAAACAGACGACAATGAGTTTCATCAAAATAAAGAAGGGTCACTTTTTTGGTTTCCACCAATCACATTAAACAACCTCTCACACTAACAAAGAAAAATGGTTAATTTTCAAGTTGAAGAGGCCAACTAATCCATAAGTACACAAAATAATTTATAATTGACCAGTATACAGAAAGTGCCACAATTCAAAGCACTTGCTTAAAGCAGTCAAGATTGGTCTTTAGCAGACAACTAAATACTGTAAATATCAAACTGAAGTTTCAATATAATAGAACTACTTATAGAAGAGTGGGCCTAATATCTAAGTACTATTAAATCCTGCTTAAATATGTCAAGTTCCTACATTCACAAGATTTTGAAATGTTTTTAAAAAGCTAAATATCGCATAGAAAAGTGTACTTGATTATAAACTACATATTTTAAATGTACTTTTAACAAATTAATGCTTTACTCTTTTCACATTAAATATATGTATTTATATTACATGCTATCTAATGTTTCAGTGGAAAGTTTGAAGGCTTATAATACCACAAATCAGGTTTTATTACTCGTGGTGGGCACAGCACAGATAGCCCATTGTGTAGCTTGTACTTAACAACCAACAAAGATATCAAAACATCAAGAAATGTAAGTGGCATACAAGTAGACTTGACAAGAAATTGAACTGTTCCATACTTGATATTTCTCAATGTAGTGCTTATTTATTATTTTACACATATACATATTCATATAAAACCCTTAGGACTTAGATTGTTAGGGTTAGTACAATTCTCTTAATTTAATCCATTGAAAGCAATTACTGTTATGAAAGTTTAGTATAATGCATGGTATGTATTCCATAACAAGATTTATACAGAACGTGCAGCTGTCTGACTGGTGTGTCAGTAATGTATTTGTGTTTGCATTAAATCTATCAGTACAGTTTTTTCAGTAAAGTAATGACCATATATCATTTGAATGTATCTAAATATTGTCACTTGTTAAACTAATTTACCTAATTTTAGGTACAGCATTACGTAAATGTAACTACTTATTTAATATTTTATTCAAATGATTATGAATAAAAAATAGATTAATAATTAACCAACATTTTAGTAATAAATATTTAAATATAATTACTTACTAAATTAGTCAATTTTAGCAAAAAATCAATTGATTGTTATTACATATTAAATTAATTTATTCCTTAATGATAAATCATTTGAATACAGTTTCCTATCAAATTAGTCTGATCTTATGATAATTTTTAAAAATAAGGTTACTTATTTATCTACATTTTAGTAATAACCCGTACTTTTTAATACCGCGGCATTGTAATATAATACTTTTTAGTGTTGCACTAATTTAATATAGTTATTGAATTAATTCTTTTTTATTATTGCATTATTTAAATATACTTGCTTAATAAATTAATCTATTTTTTTAAATAAATCATTTGTGTATGTAGTTATTTGCTATTTTAATTACTGTACTTTTTAGTATTGTATTATTTGAACATAAATTATTTAATATTTTAACAGCATTATTTGATTATAGATATTTGTTTATTTAATTAATTATCTTTTATACTTATCATTTTAATATGTTTACTCATTAAATTAATATATTCTTTAGTAGTATATTACTTGAATATAGTTACTGGTGAAATGAATTAGTTTCTATTTTTCATTACTGCATTGTTTTTGTTTAGTTACTTGTGAAACTAAAGCCGTTGGCTTTAAATTCTTCAGTTCACTTATCATACATATAATTAGTTGAACAATTTAAGAACATTTTCAATGCTCCCCCTTTTTCATCATCTGGTGCTTAACTCTGTAACGATCAGTGATTCCAAAGATACATGAAATCACAAGAAAGAATTTCGAGGTATTTTCCATAATGCATCAAATGAACATTATTTTACCCAGCTTTTAAATGTTCTACTCATAAGTAATACAATGTTATGAGTAAATTGCAACATTCTTTGCTTTTGACAACACTAGCCAAAAATATTGCTTAATGCTAAAATTTCAAAACGGCTAACATTGCTGCCTGTTTACAACTTTATGTAGTGGCCTCTTTCCTCTTGCGAACATCTATTTTATTTTGACTTCAAGAAGATTTATTTTGAAATTATTAACTTGAAAAATACTTTGTCAATAGCATATATTTTCATAAAATGAGAAAGATCTGTGTAGTTGCACTATGTTCTGCCTCTGTTGTATTCTATGTCTGATCACACATTCTTGAGTGAAGGTTAGAATGGGTGTTTTACTTACATAACTACATTTTAGTGAAGTATAGAATTGAAGATGTCTCTCTGTGTTTAATGATTTAAGATATATTAATAAGTGTTTTTTTTTCAAGGATTATGAACATGCCCCAAGTGTACTTGGTAGAATCGATGTGTCTGTATGTACTGGTATAACAAAGGTATTATTTAAGAAACTTGTGTTGTTTTGTAAATATCAATACTATTTTTTTTCTTTTATTTCAGCAGTACATGTATTTTGTTAAAGTTGTATGTTATCAAGTATTATTCTCCCAGCTTCTGCTGAGCTGTGAGAAGAAATCTGTGGTGTATTGCTTGTTTTCTTTAACTCTAAAGTAAAACAAAATGTGTTTTTGAAGCTTTTAATTTTATCATTCAGTTAAGAGAAAATACCGAATTGAAGGTGGACATGACTTCAGGTACCAGTGTCCAGTTTGTGGAAAGTGTTTCTCTCGGAAATACGATGTTAAAAGACATAGAAATTTTCACTGTCCAGAAGTTCCTGGAATATCTTTTGAGTGTGATATCTGCAAAAAGCTACTGAGCAGGAAAGATCACTTAATAACCCACTTGAGACGACACAGATTGGAAGATAGTTGAAATCTACAGAACATCACTAATTATTCCGTTCCAGCTCAGTATATGAGTAGGCCAAGGAAGTGGTAAATCAATAATTCATTTAATGATATTGGGTAGTCAGTTTACCTTTTGTTTTTGGTAAAAAACAACTTGAAGTTTTTTTTTTAGGTGATTTTGTTTATTAACTTTGAAATTCACACTGTTAATTTTCATGGTATCTGTTTATGTATTATTCTTTTGTATCTAACTAGTAAGAATTTAATGATGAAATAAAATATGTGGTTACAACAGGTTTTATCATCCTTTATTTAATGTACCATAACAGGAAAATTTTATGTATATTTAACATGTCCCTCAGGAGCCAAGGGGTGTCTTTACATTACACTTTGTCGAATATTAAAAGTAATGGAAACTCCCAAAGAGGGTGGTTTTTGATGTATCTTTTCGAGACAACTTCAAGACAAGTTTTCGTTTGTTAATTAATAAATATTTAAGTGAAATACAGCATCCTCCAGTCTCCATTACTAGCTAGTACTAAGGTCTACCCACTGGGAGTAAATTTAGTATATATCAATAAAGCCACATTCTCAGCATCATTAATTAAACAATTGCCAACCTTCTATGCTTCTGCTATCACCTTTTTATGTTGAGCTTTCAGTTCAAATACGAACGATTTTACCTAACGATTTGGTAGGGAAGGTAGAAGCATCATGATAGCCAGCAGTAGGATGAGCAGACAGGAACACTTTGAAAGCAGCTACAGGCATAACATTGTATTTGGCTCACTGCATAATATCTACCAATGTGGTTCTAAATGGTTCCCGAAACCTCTGCTTGTCATATGGAGACTTCCGTGCTTCTTGTGCTTGGCCGTCAAGCTTGTAATACACTTGATGGATTTCAGTCATCTTACCACTTCAAATTACTTTTTGCAAGCCTCAACACTAAAAGAGTGCGAGAAATATTAGCCAATAAAAATGTAGAAAAATATTTCAGTTAAAATTAAGAAAAACTGGTTTGGGTAGGGTTTTTTTTTCAACAAAAATGTTCCCCACTGACTCGTGAGGGCCTATTAATAATAAATATGTAACGATCAATCTAGTCGTGTGTACGTACTGGTGGATTTAAGTCACTGTAATAGTGATGGGGACACTAAAAAATGTTGATATTTCTTGATATAAAGACCCAAGATTTGGGGTTTCGAAAGTAGGGTGGAAAAATCATGCAAGCCATTAAATATTGGTTGCATTCATTGGTTACAAATTGAGATTTATAATAAAACTTTTCTTATCAGAGGACCAAGCATGGTTCATTGGTTAATGTATCCAACTGTGGGTCCATTGTTCACATCCTGTTAACAGAAAAATAAAATTGCACTCCACACTTTGGGGCCATGGGTGCATTATAAAGATGACAGTCAAATCCAGCTATGAGGTCAGACACGAGTTGCCCAAGAGATAGATGGTGATGGGTACTGTTTGCTAGTTATCTTAAGGACTGCTAGCACAGATAACCCTTGAGTTGCTCTGCAGGTTTTTCTGAAATTAAAGAAAGTATTCTCAGTATTTTAGACGTGCCTAAACAATAAACTTTAATAATTTTTTTTTATGATACTGAGATGTAAGATTTGAAAATTGTTATGTACATGTTACTTAGAAAAAGCACCGTTAAAATTATATGTATATATTGTGTACAAAGATTTCTGAAATGCTGCAAACTTATTTTACAGTATGTTTTAGGTCTTTTAAATTTATATACGTATTCAGGCATGAAAAATCGATGGGAACCTTTAAAACAAGTCTGCACCAGTTCTGCTGAGGAAACAAATTTTCACTTAGAAGCATTTGTTTCCAGTCTAGATACATTATTAAGATTTTCTCAAGACATAAGTGGTGGAGTTCACAGAATTGAAGGGCATATTCCTGAAGGGTGCACCCGAAGAAGATGTGTTCTTTGCAGTAAAGGCCACATTCAGAGGAGAAGTAATGTAAAGTGTGGTAGATGTGATGTTGCTTTATGTATGGATTTGAAAAGGAATTGTTTTGCCGAGTTTCACAAAATTAATTTTCATTTGTGATGTATAATATTTTATGTTATGAGTGTAACATTTTTAAGTATGTAAAAATAATAAGACAAGTCATAGTAAATGATGATTTTATCTTATTATTAGTTAAGGTTTTTGAAAGTATTTAGATATCTTTTTTTATTTCAAAGTTCATGCTTATTTGGTATGACATGAAATCACACTGTTATCTGAAATATGTTTAATGTATTTTTGGAGACACCTCAAAAAAGGGGCTGAGCACGACCTAGTGGTTAGTGTGCTGGACTGTGGACTTGAGGGTCCATGGTTTGTGTCCCTTTACCACAAAAATAAAAATTGTGCTCCACACTTTGGAGCTATGAGTACTTTATAAGAGTGACGGTCAAATTCCACTATTCAATTACTGTAGGCTAAGAGGGGAAGGTAGGTGCTGTTGACTGGCTAATTTTCTTTTAGTCTATCATTTTAAAATTAAATGTGGCTGTGCAGAGACAGCCATTGTGTAGCTTTGCTTGAATACCTAAAACAAATGAAAATTTCAAAAATCAAAATTATACATTATTGAACTATCATCTGTTTATCCTATTGTATTTTTTTCATCATAGAAGTTAAAGGAAGCAGCTTTACAAACTAGAATACCTTTGTATACCTGCAACTCGTTGATGATTAGAAAAGAAGAATTTTAGCCTAATTAAATTTCCGTTCATAGTGTACATATTGTTTGTAAATAATATAAATCAATAAAGATAACTTTTTAATAATAGAATAAAGCCTTAATTTTAATTATTTCTATGGTTGCAAATAACATGGCTCACCTAATTAAGTTAAAAATCGGGTTTCGACTGTTGTTTATAATCAACTAACACCTGTCAGTATGCACTGATATAACCAGGAATTTTTTGATGCTCGGGCGAAAATACAAATACCATTATGCGAATTAAAAAAAAAACATGTTTAGTGTAGCGTTCCCCACCTGCCTCCTTTTTTACAGCTGCTTCCCACCCACTTTTTGGGCGTTTTTTCCCCCTTTTTTTGAATTATCGTTGTTTGATTGATCATACAGAGAAGGCAACAAGATAGGAGATGAACACAGTTGATTATAATCATAATTTCCTTTAGGTATATACTAACCTCGTATTTGTTTTACAGAAATGTAATAAATCTCTGAACTTTGCTCATCTTCAAAGGAAATTGCATCATTTTCCCTCCCCCCCCCCAAAAAAAAACACAACAACAAGTTTATTTACGGTTAAGTAAGCAAATATTTTTAAAATGCATTACGTTTCACCAGGTTTACCTGGTAATATCAGGTGGCCAAATATGAAAAGAAATATACAATGGTTTAAAATTTATTTTTCTTTAATTGGACACGCAACGTTTCGCTTTCAGTATATACCGAAATTTTGAGTGTGCAATTAAAGAAAAATTAATTTAGTATTATAAGTTCATTTATTACTAGTATTAAAAGGTCATGTACCAATATGCACTACAGTAATTATATAATATCGTAATGAAATTATGCAACAATATAATAGCTAGGTAAGGAAATATTGTTTGTTGGATTTCTCACAAGGTTGGGAAAGAACAAAGAATGTAGTGTCACAAAATTTAATAGGCCTAATACTGTTGTTTTGTGGCAAGTTTAATTAGTTATAATCATGCTTCGCCAGCTTGGAAAAGGCGTTCACACCATAACGAAAGCTGTTAAACGTTTGTTTATTTAGTATTTCATAGAGATTTGGATAATACGGATTTGGACCGTCTTAGCACTGCCAGAAAGTCTACCACCACAACTCTCCGGCGGTCATTCACAATCATGGGTTGGGTGAAGAGAAATGATTATTTCTGAACATTTCCAGTTGTATTTTTTCTAAATTTTAATTATTTCCTAATATCATTTTCTTATTTAAGAAAACTAATCTGAAATAACTACAATGACTGATTGGATTGGTATTCTGTTTTTTCAAATGCGGTTATAGCATGATAAAATGTAAAGATGCAAACAGGATAAAAAAAAAGTTAAATCGTTGTCAGAGAAAGAAAAAATATGTGGTAAATGTTACGACAAACTTATTTGCGGCCTAAAATAAACTTACAATTATTTTGAACAAAGTTTCCTTACTAGCCCTATTTGAGTTTCTAGTGAGAAGAGTACAATAACATCTCGTCCGAACGATGTGTGTACGATGAGCTCTGATGTTGAAAGAAAAGCTTTGTCATCAGCGGTCTAGATGATATTGTTACGTCACTGGTTGTTTGTTAATTCCCTTATAACTTCTTTCGGATGAAACTTTAGCCATACAAGTCCTTTCTTAAAGAAAACTAGTTTATTCTTTCTCAATACAACTTTGCAATACACATATTTTCCACAGTCACTTTAATTTAAACACACGCTATAATTCACAACGATTCACGCACTTTACTTTCGGTCACTACCGCGCTTGGCTCAATTGTCCTTCTCTGCTGTCTGCAATTATCAATGCCGTCATTTTATTTGCCGGCTAATATACTAAAATAGAGGACTCGTAGAAAAGACTAGAGTTATTTGGAACAGTCATGATCCTTCTAGAAACCCGTGACGTGTTACCAGAGTCACGTGACTACCGCTATCGTAACAACACTGAAAGCCCATATAAGGATAGTAAAGTAAGATATGTTAACATTTGTGATTAGTCTTATTGTGGCGCACTTTCACACAAAATAATACCTTTGTTTGTATTAAGTAATTTATTTGGACTATCAC
>NW_013667645.1:217830-219337 GCF_000517525.1 Limulus polyphemus
TGAAGTCAAAATACTAAGTTTATAGTTTCGTACGAATTAGGAACTCAAATTACCAATATCGACAAGCTAGAATATAAAATGAGGTCTTTTTTATTTGCTAAAATATTGCTCATGTAATAAATCAAACACAGTGGCACCCACCCACTTCTTTCAATTATCGGAAATGCTCCCTTATATACACTTACTTCTATACATGACATGAATAACCAAATGGAAACTCAGAATGTCCCCCTAGTAGCTTTCTCAGCCATTTTAAATTCCAAGAATGCCATTTCTTTCTTTTGAACAAAGATTTCAAGGAGATAGGTGTCATATATTTTTTAGACTAAAATACAAGTTATTTATTTATTTGATAAATTATAGTGGAATTCTATGGTATTGATGTAGTGATTTATGATTTTTTAGTTATTCAAATGTTTATATAGAAGCTAAAAAAGTTTCATATCTTCCACGTGCAATTTTTTAAAGGCTTTAGCATCCTACGTCAAGTAGCAATCGAGTACAAATGTCGTAACTAGAAGAGATAATTGTTGCTTTACTTCTTTATTTACTGTTCTGTGTTAAAAAAGTTTAAGAACCTATTTCAAAAGAGCAGTAATCTATACACATATATAATGTATTGTTACGACAGCGGGGGTCACGTGAAGCTAGTAACGTCATATTCTCGAAGTTTCGTAAATCCTCGAGTGTTTACTAGATTTGCTGTATTCTTGTATATATAAGACCGCCAAGAAGTGACGGCAACAATGTAGTTGAATTGCAGACAGAGATAGAGATGGACAGTTGGGTCGAGTGCGTGAGTCATTCGTTGTGAATTATAGCGTTTGTTTAACTTATAGCGTGACCGTGGAAATTAAGTGAATTTCAATGTTGCATTGAGAAAGAATAAACTAGTTTTATTTAAGAAAGGACTTGTATCGCTAAACTTTCGTCAGAAAGAATTTTTACGGAAAATTAACAAACTAACGACCAGAGAGTAACAAATTGGTGTCAGAGAATGGGACAAAAAATTGGAAACGAGAAGTGGCAAATCAAACTACAGCTTGGCAGATTTGATGGCAGCAATACAAGAGCAGCAAAAGAAACAAGAAGAATGAGAAAAGAAACAAGAAAAGAGACAACAGCAGTTGCAAGAAAACCTGAAAGAGTGGCAGCTCGAACAGCAAAATAAACAAGAAGAGGGATTACAGCAGTTGTTGGAGGAAAAAGAAAAGAAACAAGAAGAACGAGAAAAATAAACAAGAAGAGAGATTACAGCAGTTGTTGGAGGAAAAAGAAAATAAACAAGAAGAACGAGAAAAGAAACAAGAAGAGAGATTACAGCAGTTGTTGGAGGAAAAAGAAAATAAACAAGAAGAGAAATTACAGCAGACGTTGGAGGAAAAAGAAAAGAAAAAACAAGAAGAGAGATTACAGCAGTGGCAACTGGAACAAAAAAGGAAACAAGAAGTACAAATGGAAAGCATTAGTAAATTTCAAAGCAAATTAAATACATTAAAGAATGATC
>NW_013667646.1:0-855 GCF_000517525.1 Limulus polyphemus
GTAACAGTATCTTAAAAATACCAGAAGTTGAGCTAAATTTGCAACATCTGTAAGGCAACTTGCAGACTCTTCTGGATGTGTGTTATCAATTGCATTTTTACATCTATACTTCTCATGACAGTGTCACGTGATAAATGGATACACTTGAGGGGGCTCACCACACATTTCTCTGTGTTTGATCTCACACATTTTAACATCAACAGAAAGAACTAATATATATCTTATACTGTGCAACTTCAAGCTTTTCCCAATCAAATAATATACTTCTAAAGAAGCTTTCAAAGCTTTTGATTGTGAATAGTAGCCTGCTTTTCAAGCAAGTGCCTTTGTCCTTTCAGTTGTTTCACTTGTTGCTTCAAAAACTCTATGGTTTTAACCACATGCTTAGGGTGTTTGTTTCCCAAATACTTTGTGAGTGTATTTGGTTTTACACTTTCTCTAGCTAAGATATGCAAACTTTGGCTTTACACTTTCTCTAGCTAAGATTTGCAAACTTTGGCTTTACACTTTCTCTAGCTAAGATTTCAAATCTTAGCTAGAGAAAGTGTAAAGCCAAAGTTTGCAAATCTTAGCTAGAGAAAGTGTAAAGCCAAAGTTTGCACTTTCTCCAGCTAAGATATACAAACTTTGGCTTTACACTTTCTCTAGCTAAGATATACAAACTTTGGCTTTACACTTTCTCTAGCTAAGATATACAAACTTTGGCTTTACACTTTTTCTAGCTAAGATATACAAACTTTGGCTTTACACTTTCTCTAGGTAAGATATACAAACTTTGGCTTTACACTTTCTCTAGGTAAGATATACAAACTTTGGCTTTACACTTTCTCTAGGTAAGATATACAAACTTTGGCT
>NW_013667646.1:1458-6010 GCF_000517525.1 Limulus polyphemus
CTCTAGCTAAGATATACAAACTTTGGCTTTACACTTTCTCTAGCTAAGATATACAAACTTTGGCTTTACACTTTCTCTAGCTAAGATATACAAAAAAATAATGCACTGCAGATGTTCCTGATTATTAACAAGTTTGTACGTGAAATCAAATCATAAGTAACCCTCCTGGTACTTAGTACTTTAGTTTTTGGTTTGCATTCAGTTTACCAACAGAAGCAGTAGAAACAGAAACCTAGAAAATGTTTGTTCCAACCATCAATTTGTTGTTCTTCACTATCACCATCATTTAACGAGTTTTTCTGTTTGTTTACTTCTGAGCCATCACTCAAAGAAACAAGAGATTATTTTCTGCCAATATTTAATATCCATTCATCCATGTTTTTGACAAACTAGTAAATGTACAATAACATCCAAAACTTGAAACTAACAAGCTGATAAATATGTAAAACAAAATCTCATGATATCTTGGACATCCAATCAATAGTCATATTACTTTTGGCATGGAAAGTAGTCATGACTACAGCCTACACTCATATCACTGTTTTATAAACTCTAATATGATAATTAGAGCTTATAGTTTATCATATCTAGTGCATCTCTGTGCCCTATTTAAAAGAAGGGTATTGCTGCCTGAGTTTTTGAATGCTTCTAATAAAATTTAATTTTTAAATGTTGCACTTGTGATGTGTAAACAAAGTATATGGCTATTTTATTCTGAATTAATAAAATATCTTTTTTACATGTGGCAAAATTAACAAACATACAAGGATAAAACAATAAATACAATGAAGGTTAGTCAAGTAATTGGGGGAATGAAATAGTAATTAAACAGGATCAGAGAATACCGATCAGCATCGACACTGTCAACTCGGTTCCACCTATAAAATAAGACAAAACAATCAGTGGTTTGTAAAGTAACTACCTCATTTCACAATTTTATAGATTTCAAGTTATTGTCAGTAAACAGTGAGAAGCAGTGTTGGGACAACCACCAGCCACTACCCAGAAAAACAAGTGTATTAGACTTCCTAGGCCTGGAATGAAAAATTGTTTACCCAGTTGTACTTGAGTATACAAGAGGTTAGTTCCAAACTGAAAAGTAAAAAGATAGACAGTCAAATACAAAATGTTTCAGATGTGTAGTCTCTGTTTCTATTTACTTTCCAGTATGAAATTAACCTCTATGTATTCCTTTTACAGCCTGTGTGCTCACATAGCTCCCCACTCAAATCTATTTGTGTAAAATACCTTACATGCAATTTTCCCATGTTAATTGTTGTTACTATATTACATAATGGTAGTTATATTTGTACCATCACTTTTAAAACTTCTTTATTTTTAGATTGGTGCTTTCAGATCTAACTCGTATGCTTCTACAGTCATGGTTGTACATACTCCTACCAACTCTCCACAGTTTGCACCACAGGTATAGGACCATATACTCCAAATGGCCCGTTAAGTCTTCAACAGACATATATATTGCTAGTTCGCGGAGTTGAACTACTGCTTTATATTTCGACAGTGTTTATAAAGTCACTTATGATTTTCTTTTTGTTTCACTAATTTTTCTGACCTTGTCCTATTCTGTAAGTTAACTGACCTTCTCAAACTTGTCTTCTAGCATTTTTTTGTCTTTCTCCTCTCCTTGAAGTTTGCCTTGTAGTTCAACAAGCTTAGCTTGCATCTGTTTGAGAGAATAATAATAATAATTTATAGAATAAAAATTCAGTCTAACAATAAAAAGCTAATTTAAAGTAATATCACAACTTGTATGTGCCTTTACTTCACTGGACTGTTTTTTCTGACACATTAGTTTTGACAGAATACTAAAAGGATAACTTACATACACACTGAATTTTTATGGGTGAAACTTAGCAAAAGAAAAAAAAATTCACTTGTTTGATTTATTGATAATAAACTAAAAACATTTCAACAGAGATGAAAATAGATCAGGCTGAATAAACCTGGGTGTTATTCACAAGAACAGTAGAGTCCACAATCAGTGCCACAGTCCAGAAGGAGGGGATGGGTGGGTTACAATGGTTTAACTGAAAATATAGTGTCTTTTTAACTTAATATTTAGATATTCATGCAGAATTAACATTGTGTATCTTCTATATTTGTGCACAGTCTTTATGCCACATTTTCCACCTTTCCATTGATATTTTTCAATTCAAGAGTCACTACTTGGTTGAACCACAACCAGCAGAATTTTATCTTGGAACCAATGTCAATATTCCTCACCTTGTGCGCATTTTCATCGTCAACTTTCGGCAGAGATTTCATCTTTAAACAAATGCAACAAAAACACAATTGGTAGCTCTAATATAGCACTGATAGCTGAGCCTGATGTAGAAAGACTGTTGGGATTACAGTGTTGTTCCTACAGGATGCATTTTTTTCATTCAGTTCCTTCGATCTTGAAATTGAAGATGACAATTTACTGCTGATCAGTGGTTTCCCATGTTTTTTTAGATATGCTAGTGGTCATTTACAAGATCAATGCAAATCTGATCGATAAAAATAACTTATTAATGAAATTTTCTCTTGTATGCCATGGAAGACCTTAGTTAGGGGTTCCAAAAGTCAACATTGAAAGTCTTTTGACCAATGGAAATTTTGCAAAACTAAATATGAATATAGATGGATGCTTTTGTTGTTGTTGTTTTATTTGTGTGTTTAACAGCCTTAACTACACTACATATTTGAATGGCTATAGGAAGACAAAAACACATTCATGCTTAAGTATCAGGAACTCACTCACCAAGAAGCACAAGTTGAAAACTAAAAAATATTTTGTCTTTGCATGATTTATATCTATCAAAATAACTATTATAAGCCATGCTAGAACTAAATAAAGCAACCCAAACTCAGAAAAACTACACTGTTGTAAATACATATACATACAATTTTTTCCATACCTCTGCAAAGGCCTGAAAGAAACAGAATAACTACCTTAAAATCTTCAAAACTAGTTCATAACACTTTATAACAGATGTTCGTATCAAAGAAAAGTTTCATAAATTCAAATTTCAGAATTAAATTATCACTGTACACACAATTAACTTTCAGCTGTTTTGCTTAACTATCTGAAATATGAGACTTTTATGAAAAAATATAAATTTTTTTGCAATGTTTAAGAGAAATAGATTAAAATACATGTTGAGTTTTGTAAAAGTTCAGAAGCAAAGCATTATATAGTTAGTAGCTATAAGTTATAGGTCTTAATTATGTTAATAAAAATTGCCACACACACACAGAGCTATAGAGAAGGTTTTAAAATTGATAATTGTTTCTATAGGTTATATAGAAACATTTCATAAGCTTATGGAAAATCATAAAATATATAGTATGTAATTCTACAAGTAATTAAATAGACAAAATTCCATCAGCAGTGAGACACTGTTAAACAGTGTCATTGTTCACTGGTTTTGTTTGTTCTTAGAACAATTATTAAATATGCACTGTGATTAAAGTCCTTTGTTTCTATGCATCATTATACAATAATCAACAATGCCAATATGGAATGCTCTGTTATAAGTGTTGTGATCAAAGTTCATTGTTTCTGTGCATTGTAGTGACATATTCAACAATGCCAATATTGAATGCATTGTAATCAAAACTGAAGATTGTTAAATCATGATTTAAATTCATCAGAATTCAAGCTTTTCTTTTTGCTCACCTCTTCAATTCCTTGAAGTTGCAATAAGTTGGTTTCTAAAGTTACTTTTTCTCCAGCAAGTTCCTCCTTCTCCTTCAACGCCTGTCATTTATTTAAAAAAATATATATAATATTTATAGAAATCTGTTTAAACTGCAATTTCAACTTAGAGGAAAGGAATAGTTTCTCATGAGGAATTATATATTTAGTGTATACATTTGAAAAATTCACATTTACAAATTCAACTATAAACTGTTTGATTCCTTATTAATTATTATGATTATGATTTATGGTCATTCCTTAAAATCTGATTTGTGTTTATCTGAGAACATTGTGATTTTTCTGATTACACAGGTCTGTGAATTTAAACTTCATAAAACTTTATTTGATTTTAATAACAGATTTTCCATAATTCAGCTACACAGATTTGGAAAATAATATTATTTTTTTTCTATTGCATAAGGATTTTTTTTACAAATTGGGAAGAAGAAAAAAACTCGTACATCAAATTATCATTTCGTTTACCACAATGAACATTTTTTATTGTTATGTTTGTTAACAAAAATACAAACAAACTGAATAAAAGGGAAGAACATTAATGTCAAACGAACATGCATTCTCATTCATCCCAATTCTTTTAGTGAAGTCTACATCTTTTAGTCTCAAAACTACATGTTGTAGTCTTTCTTTTATGTATTACGTTATGATGTTTTGTGAAAATTCTGTATGTGATAGAGAAAAATGGATATTTTTGGATTCAGCATACAGGAATTACTGTAGAATAAAAACATTTCAAGACAATAAAACCATTGCAGGCCTGTGTTATGGCTTTGAGTAATAGCTGTGGAACTCTTCTGCAAAGGTTTAGTCACAAAATACCAGTTACAGCAG
>NW_013667646.1:7010-10702 GCF_000517525.1 Limulus polyphemus
TTGTGTTTATCTGAGTAACATTGTGATTTTCTGATTACACAGGTCTGTGAATTTAAACTTCATAAAACTTTATTTTGTTTTAATAACAGATTTTCCATAATTCAGCTACACAGATTTGGAAAATAATATTATTTTTTTTCTATCGCATAAGGATTTTTTACAAATTGGGAAGAAGAAAAAAAACTCGTACATCAAATTATTATTTCGTTTACCACAATAAACATTTTTTATTGTTATGTTTGTTAACAAAAAATACAAACAAACTGAATAAAAGGGAAGAACATTAATGTCAAACGAACATGCATTCTCATTCATCCCGATTCTTTTAGTCTCAAAACTACATGTTGTAGTCTTTCTTTTATGTATTACATTACGATGTTTTGTGAAAATTCTGTATGTGATAGAGAAAAATGGATATTTTTGGATTCAGCATACAGAAATTACTGTAGAATAAAAACATTTCAAGACAATAAAACCATTGCAGGCCTGTGTTATGGCTTTGAGTAATAGCTGGGGAACTCTTCTGCAAAGGTTTGTCACAAAATCCAGTTAAGAGCCAGTTGGAAATAGAAATTTTCATACCTGAATTTTTTTTTGCCTTATTAGATTTCACAGGCTCAAGGTTAGATAATGTTAAATTTAAAGGCATATTCTTTCAAACATTGCTACCGATTTTCTAGTGTTGTTACTACTGCCTATATCTATAGGGAAATGAACCTTCAAACAATGCTACTGATTTTCTGGTGTTGTTACTGCTGACTATATCTGTAGGGAAATGAACCTTCAAACAATGCTACTGATTTTCTAGTGTTGTTACTGCTGACTATATCTGTAGGGAAATGAACTTTCAAACATCGCTACTGATTTTCTTGTACTTTTACTGCTGACTTCACAGGCTCTAGGTTAGATAATGCTGAATATTTAACTCAGCAATTTAAAGGCATTACAAATGTTTTTAACATTCAACATTTTTAACTTACTTCTCTTATTTATCTGCTATATGTACAAAGCTTGTCTGTATACAAAACCAATGTATTTGACACTGACTACGGTCGTAGTAGTACAAACTCCACTTCAAAACATTTACCTCTTTCAGTTCTTCCTCCATGGTGTTGAATTTCTCTCTCCATGCTTGCTCTTCAGTTTCTGCTTCTCCCTTCATTCTCCTGAAGGAGTCCTCCTGAATAACAGACTTAATACATAAATATTTGCAACATGTATTACTCCAGAACATAGCAGTATAATACACACTGGTATTCCAAAATATAGTAATATATTGCACATCATTACTTCAAAACATAATAATATAATGCAAGTTGTTGCTCCAGAATATAGAGATATAGTGCACACTGTTATTCCAGAATACTGGAATATAATGCTTATTGTTCCAAGGTAATTGTGTTAATTTAAGAACAAACAAACATGTACTAAATCCATACCTGATGATGAAAACCAAACTCTTAAGTGAGAAGGTTGACTTAAAACTTAACAAAAAAAGAAGAAACTTGTGTGAAAATGCCATTTTGCACCTCTAGCAACTGTTATCTTCAACTGTATGTATAAACAACCCTTAAATATTTTAACTATTAGCAGCAAATTATAGGCATGTGAAATAATAAATGAACAATGGTAAAATCATATCAAAATAATGACATGTCATAAACAAAATAAGTGAAATTTTATCTATCGCAACTTCACTCCTGAAGATAACGTGTGACATGTCGAAACATGGAGTCATTATTTTGATATGATTTTAATTATGTATTGATTTTAATGTTTAATATTTATTATTTTCACTTTATACACAAGTGCCGATACAAATATTTATATATATGAAATAATATTAGCTTATTATAGTAAACCATTTGATACATTAATAAATGCATTGGATTAACAAATAACTGAAAAGTTAAGACATCCATTGTGACAGTCTACACAATAAGGAACAATTGGTAAAAATTCAAGCATAAATTTTAAACGAAAATAAGTTGAACAATTCAATCACAGTACTGTACATGAAACTCGACATAAAGGAATCCAACATCTGTAACCACGTCTACAATGAAAAGTTCTGCTACTGTAGATTAACAAGCAAGACATAGTATTATCTAATTTGTTTAGAATTCTCACCGCTTCTAACAGAGCATTCTTGTACTGTTCAACTTGAGCAATTAACATGCTTTTTTCTTCTTCACTTTTTACTATTTGTTCCTGTAAAAGTTCAGTTTCTTCGTTACTGGATCTTGATTGTAGGCAGTTTAACATTTTGACCATTTCCGTTTTGAAGCTAATAAGCCACTGACAGAAATCCTGCAAAATATTGAAGGACAAATGTTACAATAAAACACAGTGCACTATTTTGTATTGTGCTATGTAGTACCAGGTTTACATGTGCATAGAAAGTAGAGAAATTCAGTTTTTCATATGTCAGTTCCTAAGTATTGGAAAAAAAGGCAAAAACAAAAAACCCAATTCATTCTTTATATATATATATACAAAACCACAAGTGTGACAAGCATATGATGAAATATTTCATTATTACCTAGTACTAAAAAAAATTGAAACTGATCTGAAATAATGTCTTAGAAAATTATGGTTAGAAAAGGCTTAAGAAAGTAATGGAATTTGTTGTCTGGGCTGTAAACTCTTTTACAAGACTCTTGAGTTCTAGCCATATTTGCAGCTCAGATTAATTTTGTAATCTCCACAAAGTTCTGAAAAGTATAAGGGTTAGGTTCCATAAGAGTCATTCTTGGTTTTAAGCCACTGAACAATAAAATGCAGAGAAAAGTAACAGTAAGCTTTGCTTTCGTTAGTCTAGTCCTAGAATTGTCCTACATCTCCAGCAAGTCAGTATGAAGATTTGTACAACTGTATTCGTCAATATGGGACACATATTACGAGTATTGTATTGTTTTCTGCCAAAATTTTCACTTGCATACAAATGGACTCGACTTTAGCATCACCATGGACTTTGTACAGTATATGTAATGGGACAATAGATATATGTGATAAAGATGTAGTTCGTGCATGAGCTCATAGTGTAAAGGCAATAAATATGTTGTCAAAAATGTTGTAAAACTGTGACACGTAATATTCATACTAAGGATGGAAAATGGTACACTATATGACACAGGGTTTTTGGTCACTTTTCAAATCATGTCATTGATGTAGTAGGGTGAAGCAGTAGTTCTGATGACACTGAATAAAGTTTTAGTGACAGCATAACACGGACAGTTGACCTTTTTTTATGTAGTTAGTTCGTACCAGGCTACTGTGTTTGTTCTAGTGGTTGAAATTCATAGTACAATATTTATGTAGTTAGTTCGTACCAGGCTACTGTGTTTGTTCTAGTGGTTGAAATTCATAGTACAATATTTATGTAGTTAGTTCGTACCAGGCTACTGTGTTTGTTCCAGTGGTTGAAATTCATAGTACAATATTTATGTAGTTAGTACGTACCAGGCTATTGTGTTCGTTCTAGTGGTTGAAATTCATAGTACAATATTTATGTAGTTATTACATACCAGGCTATTGTGTTTGTTCTAGTGGTTGAAATTCATAGTACAATATTTATGTAGTTAGTACGTACCAGGCTATTGTGTTCGTTCTAGTGGTTGAAATTCATAGTACAATATTTATGTAGTTATTACATACCAGGCTATTGTGTTTGTTCTAGTGGTTGAAATTCA
>NW_013667646.1:11204-15904 GCF_000517525.1 Limulus polyphemus
ATATATATATATATACATATATGGATTCTGTTTTTTTTTATCGTTTGCCATTTGTCGAAATAAATGGCTTTTACTTGTATTAATAATATTTTACTTAATAGTATAAATATATACTATGTAGTTGTTGGGCTTAGGATTCTTCTACAGTAGGTGTCTGTGACTTGTTATCAATAAATTCAACAATGAATAAACAGCACACACTTTACTTGTTTTCAAAAAATATAAATTAATCACTAATATTTAAACCAAACAGTCTTTTATATCATGACACAGGCACAGTAAAGGATACCCGGGGCAATAGGGTTAAATGGACCCACCCTTTCAACTTTATAATAAAACAGATTATTTTGCATGACAACTCCATACTGTCTCTTCTTATCTTTAAACAGAGTTGGAACTACAGACTGAAGATCGTCTTTGGGCTTGTCAATTTCGTTCTACGATTTTAAAATACAATATCCAGATCTCTCTGTATATTAATGAAAGAGATTTCTTTTTACTTACAGTTTCATCATCTATGATAATTGAGGGGAAAACTTCCTTCAATAGTTCCATCACTTTCTTCTGTTCTTGCCTAACTAGAGCTGCAATCTCCTAAGTGAAAAATATTGGTGTGTAACTCAAGCTATGTTCAACATGTAATTACTAATTATAAAAAGCACTTAGTAACTGTTAATAAAACAACATACAAGGCTTATAAAATACATTTATAAAACAATCTTTGTAATGTTCTAGTTTTTCATTTACTTCATGATGTATTAGAAAAAGAGATCAATAACAAATACACACAACAAAATTTTTCATGATTACCTCTTTCAGTTCTTTCTCCTGATTGATGAACTTCTCTCTCCATGTTTGTTCTTCTATCTCTACTTCAGTTCTTAACTTCTTGAAGGATTCCTCCTTAATATTAGTAAATCACAATGGTTAGAATACTTAGAAAGATCTCCCCCTGAATATTAGTAAATCACAATGGTAGCAATACTTAGAAAGATCTCCCCCTGAATATTAGTAAATCACAATGGTAGCAATACTTAGAAAGATCTCCCCCTGAATATTAGTAAATCACAATGGTAGCAATACTTAGAAATATCTCCCCCTGAATATTAGTAAATCACAATGGTAACGATACTTAGAAAGATCTCCCCCTGAATATTAGTAAATCACAATGGTTACAATATTCAGAAATATCTCCTCCTCAACATTACTATATCATCAGTTACAATACAAGGGTTAAAACACTTAGAAATTTCTCCTCCTCGATGTCAGTATATAACCAATTAGAATACTTAGAATTCCCTTCCCCTGAATGATTTTGAAATACTTCAGATCTAAATCATTGATGAGTAAATTATGACTAGTTGTAATTGTTGTAAACTGTTTTTAATACCTTGAATAACACATGGTAAAATAAAGTTTAAATCATCCACCATAATAGAACCCCATCAAGTTATATGGATACAAATTTTGATATTTTCATGTTTTATGTTCAGTCATATGTTTGACTAAAGAGGACACGAGAAAGTGTCACAACTTGTATCCATATAAATATTTGATGTTGTTCCTTTAGTGTGGATATCTTTAAGTTAGATTAATTTATATGGTATTGTGTGTTTACGTGCTATTAGAATATACCAGTAAACCCTCACACACACAATACTATTTAATCTAAACACTTTTATCTTCAAAAATATACCAGTATACAATGACCAGTTATATCCATTATAAAATGTTTTTGCTTGATTAAAACACCAAGAAACCACATAGTTAGAAAACTTACTTTTACATTTATCCTGTACAAAACACTAAAAAAACACCACACCAGCAAGACGGATACATATCATGGAACCAGAACACTAAGGAAAACTATCTCAAACTTCACTTGTATCTTAGTACAAAAAAAGAATAACTTAAATATGAAACATCTATTCTTTTTGCTCTACTAACTTATCAATGATAAAGTTAAAGTAACTATTAGCATTAAATTTAAAGTTTTTAAGAATGTTTCTATTATACCCCTTAGTTACTTTTTTAAATCAATTTCATACCTGTGACAAAAAAACACGTCATTGATATATTATAGTTTTGTAAATAACACATAACAATTATGGTTTAGTTGTGGTTAATCATGAAGCAATGGGTTATATCTGTACTCTGTCCATCATTAGCATCAAAACCCAAATTTTAACATCATAAGCCTTCAGACTTAACGCTGAGCCACCAGGCAGGACAACAACTAACAAAACAAATACCAAGCTCTTACTCACTTGAACCTCATAAGACCCCTAGAAAACTGAATAATAATCTTTGTTCACAACTTGTGTGATCTTATACTCTCGGTACAGTATCACTCACTCTGTTTATTATCATTGCTTTTCTCACCTTTTCATGTAGAGAATTGTTACACTGTTCCACTTGAGAGGCTAATGTTTGTTTTTCTTCTTCAAGTTTGACAATTTGTTCCTTTAGAAGTTCTGTATCTGTGCTGTTTGCTTTCAGCTGTAGCTCATCTAACATTTTCAACACTTCACTTTCAAAACAACTCAGCCACTGACAAAAATCCTAGGAGTATAAATATGTTGCAATTCTCAGCCTGAAATTTCATCCTTATATAAATAGTCATCATAAAAAATATTTTCACTAATACTTCTGATAATATCAGAAGTCACATTCATAGAGTCAAATTACTTAATTGAACATACATGACTTACAAAGTCTTCCCATCAGACAACAGGGTAGAACAGAGTCAGGTGACTAAACCGACTGTTTAAAGCTGTTTCTAGAAAGAAGTGTTGAACTACAAGGGTTGCAAGAGCAACAGTTTTTCACTAAACTATAAGTCATGTGTTTTGCTGATACAAATCTTGTTAAACCCGTGGGTTATAAACAAACTAAAGAAAATGCACGAACTCTACTACACAATATGTCTAATATTTGATACTAGATGGAAGAAACTAGATCTTTGTTAAACAAAAGCTGTAGATGTCCTTAACTGAAAAAATACAGCTGTTACAATACAAAATAACCAATACTTGTTTGTTGAATAAAATGCATGGTTCTGGATTAAACACTGAGCTTTCAAATATATTAAGTCAAAAACATAGAGATAATTCTATTTTCAAGAAACTTTCAAATAGTTTAAATAACTTGTATTTAAACAATATATTCCTTACTAAATTGTAAATTTAATATTTGTGATTTTACAAACATTAGACTTTTAAAAATGACTGTTACTGTAATATCTAAATAAATACTCAGCTTCTGTAGTACATAATTTAAAACTTGCTTAGTATAGATTTTTTTTATAGAGAGAAATTAATAACTAAGAAACTGTATTATTATTAAGCATATCCTAGGTAGCAACAGTTTCTGTAGGATGTTTACATTCGAGCACAGAATTCCTTCTTACTCTCAAGTAACAATGACATACCATTTTGTGGTCTAGGTTAATTGTAGGGAACAATCTCTTCAAAAGTTCCACAACATTCTGTTGATTTTCTCTAACTTGGGATTTCATCTTCTGCACCAAAAAACAAATCAATTAATAAAGAATCTATCTCATAACATTTCAGCATATAATAACTTTTATTGAAATAAATTCTAGTTGATTTATTAGCTCTACTAATATTCTATTAACAGTATGCAACATTCTTTCTTTTTTACAGTAACAAGAAAAATCCCAAAAGGAATATCCTAGATATCATTACTCAATATATATATATTTATATAAAGATAAATATTCAGCAAATATCTAAACATATCTCATAAATAAGAGAGAGAGAGAGAGAGAGGGCCTGCTATTCTAAAAGTTGAGAAAGTTCCAAGCAAGTAAAAGTACCTATCTATGTAAGTGACAGTTTTCAAGGGAAAAACTGCAAAGGAAGGGTTAATTCTTATGAACACACTACTTACAAGTCTCAGTGTTCCTTATCCAACTCTAATTTTGAAAGAAGGACTACGAATATCAGTTTTCTAAAAAGTTGAAAAAATTCTGAACTAGCAAACTAAAGTTGATGAAACATTATTTCTACAATAATTAACAAATGAAGACTGTATAAAGATTAGTTCTTACTTCTTCATGCTCCAATTCTTTATTAGCAGCTACAGCTTTCCAGTTTTCTTCTTCTCTTGCTGCTATTTTTTGGAGGCTGATTAGCATTGCTTCCTTAAAACATTAGATAAAATCACATTAAGTTTCATCTACAAGTTTACAAGAGCTAATCATACATTTAAACAGAACCAACATTGCTTACACAAGTCTACTTAAACAAGTTCAGCTCCCACCAAATGTAATAAATTGTGTATAACGTGCATTTAAGAACATTTTTAACCCTTAAAACAAAAGTTAACTATGCAGTTTTTATATAAATAAAATATATTGCTTCATTATCAGTATCTGAACAGTAAAACATAAGAGATGGAGAAACAGTTCCTTCTATAATAGTCACCATATAATAAACATGAAGTTTAAACAAAACAGCTACCACAGTTTCAGGGACCATGCGGCCCGGTGGTAGTAACGAAACAGCTACCACAGTTTCAGGGACCATGCGGCCCGGTGGTAGTAACAAAACAGCTACCACAGTTTCAGGGACCATACGGCCCGGTGGCAGTAACGAAACAGCTACCACAGTTTCAGGGACCATACGGCCCGGTGGTAGTAACAAACAGCTACCACAGTTTCAGGGACCATACGGCCC
>NW_013667646.1:16790-17789 GCF_000517525.1 Limulus polyphemus
GTAACAAACAACTACCACAGTTTACTAGGGACCACTATGGCCCGGTGGTAGTAACAAAACAACAACCACAGTTTCAGGGACCATACGGCCCGGTGGTAGTAACAAAACAACTACCACAGTTTTAGTGACCATACGGCACGATAATAGTAACAAAACAACTACTACAGTTTTAGTGACCATACGGCACGGTAATAGTAACAAACAACTACTACAGTTTTTAGTGATCATACTGTGAGCAAGTTGTAACAAAGCTACTACATTTTTTAGTGATCATACTGTAAACTAGTTATTATGAAACTTACAGTCCCTTTAAGAGCTGTCTTGTAGTGATCAGTTTCAATCTCCAGTTTACGACTATACTCTCCTGCTTCAGCTAATTGAGCTGTCATTTCAGCCAATCTCTCATCCTTTCTCAAGCATTCTTCAGGTGAATGGGTTGATTCTGTCAAATTTAGTTGCTCCAGTACCTGTGAGGCTTCCACCTTAAACTGAGAACACCAGCTGGCATAATCCTATTCAAATAAATACAATTCAATTACAATATCTCTATTTTTAATCTTCCATGATTCTACTTTAAATTTTACAAAGTGAGAAATCTTAAAATTTTAAAACCTACATTACATCCTCAGTTTTGATGCTGTATTGTACCACCTTTACTGTTTTGCACTAAGAAGAAAATATTGTACAAGTTTATTTAGTTTAACCCTCCCATAGAATTCCATAAATAAAATGAGGGATTATATCGCAAGTTTCTGGTTTATTTGTATTACATACTTGTTTTTATATAGAACAGAGAATTCAAAGTGATGTTAAAGGATACATAACAATCACCTTAATTTAAACTGGTCATCTTAACTTACAATAAACGGGTTATTCTAACTCTCCTCCCACATTTTTACAATAAACTGGTCATCTAAACTCCCCTACCACATTTTTTACAATAAACTGGTCATCTAAACTCCCCTACCACATTTTTTACAATAAACTGGTCATCTAAAC
>NW_013667646.1:18789-31208 GCF_000517525.1 Limulus polyphemus
AACAATAAACTGGTCATCTAAACTCCCCTACCACATTTTTTAACAATAAACTGGTCATCTAAACTCCCCTACCACATTTTTACAATAAACTGGTCATCTAAACTCCCCTACCACATCTTTACAGTGAACCTGGTCATTTATCTTTAACTTTATAAAATAATCCTAACAGAAAGGTTTCTGGTTGACAGTCATCTAAACATGTTTGATCCAATTTCAAGAATTACACTATTGGAAAGACAATGTTTAACATCTTTGATGGAATTAATAGACACACAAATAATATGATGCAATTGTACTCTATTACCTTAGTCTGTCATCAAAACCAGTACCTGCTCACCAACCAAATGTAGGTTGGTCTGGTCTGGGATAAATACACTTTACATTCTGACACATTCCAGTAGCACATCTAGTTTCCCTGCAGTTTTTGTTTGGCAGTTGGCTCGAATTTAAATGATAAATGATTTTTCACCCTCTAATATTGAATTATACACAAATACTTTTGTTGGCATAATATGTTAAGACGTAACCGTGCAAGTTACAGCAGTTATCGGTAAAATGCAAAGTCTGAAATGTAAAGTCTCTAGCACTGAGTACACTGTACTTGCTTGAGAGATCATTTTCTAATAAGATAGTTAAATTTTGTGGTAAATGTTACATTTTCTCAGAACATATACTAAAAGACAAAAAAAAAACATTATTGAATTAATTTAATAAAATGAAGTACATTAAAATCTGTGTTCAGAGGCCATTCCTTCTGCAAAGATTTTAGGTCTCGAACAGGATTCTTGTAACAGATCTATCTTATTTAATCAGTTGAGTTTTTAATTATATATGCATTTAATTTAATCAAATTGTGTAAGACAATTGTGTACAGTTTCAAAAATAATTTAAAATTTTGCTTCTGGTCACAAATGCCTTTAAAGAATAATGCATAACATATACAACTTGCTTTATTAAAAATGAAAAGTGTCGGTGACTGTCTGCCTTCCTGAACTACCAAAGTTTTTAGTATACAAGTGTTTTGATTTCATAATCAAATCAAAACTATATGCTTGAACAAGTATTAAACAATAACTAAATCCATATCTGACATGATAATCAAACATAATTTCTTGATTCATGATGTTATTGTCTTGTTCACTACACCTGGGCAGTGGACAGGTAACTAATTTGGAGCTACTAGGCAAGGTGGAACATACTAAGAAAATAGTTACATATAGAAACATGCTTCAGTTTTTGTTTAGTTTTTCTAACTCTTTATGACCTGTTTAAACAGTCATACTTAATGTAATTTTTACTGTTCCAATAGTTACTTGTTCTCACAGTATTCATTGTTCCCTTATTTAATATATATTAATCAAACACTGTAACACAAAGTCCCCACATTTAGTGAACTATCAATAGTCATATTGGGCCAGTAGAATATCTGTAAGGCAGGTGGATTTTTTTCATCTTTTCATCCTGGTGGCTAGTGGATGGAAGAATTAATTCCAAACCCTCAATCAGGAATACTCAAATGTATTTATGTAGAGATTACACTCAAACTTAAAGGTAACGGAACACTGAAAAACAATGTTGATTCACACGATGACATATAGTTTTTAATATTCTTCACTTAAGTACTTTATTAATAGACTATAAACAACACTTACATAACTAACAATGAATGTGTAAGTTGGCACTTACCAGTTGATCTTCCACAGTAACAGTGGGGAAAATACTGGTCAGGAGTTCCTTTGTTCTCAGCTGCTCCTCTTTCACTGTACTGTCCAGCCACTTAAAATGGAGTAATTGTGTCAATTTAGTTTTCACTTAGCAGTTTAGTATCCAAATGTATGTATACATTTCACATTCACAATACTTTCAAAAATATTTTCCAAGTTCTGATTCCTGAGCTACCTAAGTCCCATTAACATCATATACATAAATTAACCCTAGGTGTTAGTTCCTGTAGCCTGTCTGGTCAAGGAACTTGCCGACTGTTTCATAGAATAGTTACATTGTGCCCTACTTTACCTTGTCTGTAGAAGAAAGCTTTACAATGGTCGCATGATATAGTTACATTGTGACCTACTTTACCTTGTCTGTAGAAGAAAGCTTTACAATGGTCGCATGATATAGTTACATTGTGACCTACTTTACCTTGTCTGTAGAAGACAACTTTACAACAGTCACATGATAGTTACATTGTGCCCTACTTTACCTTGTCTGTAGAAGACAGCTTTACAACAGTCAAATGATATAGTTGCATTGTGCCCTACTTTACCTTGTCTGTAGAAGACAGCTTTACAACAGTCAAATGATATAGTTACATTGTGCCCTACTTTACCTTGTCTGTAGAAGACAACTTTACAACAGCCACATGATATAGTTACATTGTGCCCTACTTTACCTTGTCTGTGTGTTGGGGACAGCTTTGTGATGGTCACATTGGATAACTACATTGGATCACATCTGTCAACTCGACCTTACCTGACTCTCATTACGAGAGGAGTGACGATACTTTGCACCAACTTGAAACTAATGTTAGAGTGACCTTTATATGTTGAAAAAGCAAGGGTTTAACATTAATCAGAAGACAAGAACTCCAGCCACTAGAAAAGATTTAGTATTTGTGTTAACAACAGCCCTGCAACCATTCTTATAGAATGGCATACACAATGGTAGGCTTCCTCTTATAATTACCAGCAGGAATTACCAAGGTGATTACATTACTTCTCATTCAGTTAAAAGTTTAACGAAAGAAAATTTAGTCTTCTTTCTTAAGAACTTTTGCCAGAAAGAAATGATTCAGCTTCTGCTGATTAGTTTGGAGAGCCTGGTGATAAATATCATAATATATCTGAAGCCTGAACAACTGTAACAGTGTTACTTCAGCAATTCGACCTGATATATGACCAAGTCACTAATCTGGCAGAAATTAAGTCTCATGAACATGATGTCTACAATAACTTTGCTGCATCCAATACCAAACTGTGATGCTCATAATCTAAAGTGCATCCCAGCATGTCAGCAGCAGACTGTGAGGATACCTTAGTGAACAAGTTAGTTGAGGAACTCCGTAACGAGTCTATACTGCATCAATCAGGCAATAGAAATATTATGTCTATAACAGAAACTGCACACATAACAATGAGGTGTGAATTGCTATCTTTAATGAAGGTGCAAGTGAATAAAGCCTGTAGTGGTAGTTGCAGTGATTCTACAAGAGATGCAACAACAGGTTCACTAGAGACGGAAAGCCAAGAATTCTTGAGGTCCACCAATTCAAATTAGCAAGTCCAATAAGAAACCTGTAACTGATCTAGGATAAAAAAAAACAGCTGTCTGTTTTTTTTTATGTGTAGTTGTTGGTAAGACAAGGTCTATGACTTGCATGCATCTGAGGTAGAGTTTTTAGTTGATAAAAACACCACTAAAACTCTATTTTATCTTGCAATGTAACAGCTATTAACAACTGAATGCACAAGAGAGAATACTGAAAAATCATTATAACCTACAGAAAAGCAGTTCGCAATCTGTGATGCAGCTTGTAGTCCCAAGAGCTGTAAGAACCAAGATTCTTCAAATTATACAATATGCATATCATAGGACATCACAGAGTATCTCAGACTACAGCCAACCTGAGGAGACGTTCTTAGTGGCTGCATTTCCACAAGAATGTAGAGTGATGGAGCCTGGGGAAACTATCAGCAAGTTGGACATTCTCAATTCCAAAAAAACAGCCCTGGATATTGTCAGGTCCCTCCTGGAGACTGGTCATAGTAATCATCATATCCTCATCACAATTAATTACTTTACAAAGTATGTTAATATTTGATATTTTGGCTCAAATGGTTGCTGACACAGTAGTCAAGCAGTGGATAGCTCCATTAAAAGCACCAGATGAGATCCATACTGAGACAGAAGAAATCCTCAACAGTCAGTTGTTTCCAAGTTGTGTATGAATTTGCATGTGTTAAAGATTCATATTTAACCATATCCTCCTCAGTCTGATGGTTTTTCCAAAAAGTGTAAAATATGCTTTGAAGACTGAGTTCAAATCAAAATCACTGGGATGGTTACTTAACATATGTAATGATGGCATGCCATGCAAAAATGTTAATGCTCAGACATGAAATTATTCTCCCTACAGACTGCATGTAGAGTTCCCATGAAAAAACGCCTGCAAGAACATATGGAGAGGTTGTAATCAACTTAATTGAAGTACGATTTTGCACAAAAACAGACAGGAGAAGCAGTCAAGGGAAAGAAGAGAATGTACGACAAATTATGAAAGAGCACCACATCAAACAAGAACATTGGATGTGGCTAAGACATTTTCTTGTGTAAGCCATTCAGATACTTATCTTGTTTTACAGCAATTTCATCTATTGCAATACAAGATTCAGCATTCATAAGGTGGTCAAATTGCATAAAATATGTTATCAGTAAGCCTTTTCAACACTGACTAGATCGAGAGGTGGAGTGTAAACATATCATAGCTGTGGAGGATGATGAGAATGCCATCTAGAAGAAGAAACCAACATCAAACCTTTCTGTCTGTTCACAAAATCAGAATCAAAGAAAATGCTGTCTGAGCCGATGGCATATGCATGGCTAGTGACAATGTTAGGGCTACAACTTTTTCATTTTCTTGTGTCACTCAATATAATGGGTGTTAAAGTTTATGGGTAGAACAATAATGACCAAGATTGGTGCAGTAGAAGGTACCTCCTTTTCGACAATAAAGGTAACACTTGTACATTAATTTGATAAACTTCAATTGATGATTAGAATGTAGGTTTCAACAATCATTACCATATGTTTGAACAGAAACTCTTCACCTGTCTTCAGATAGGTTTATCGATTTTATGTCAGTTTTTTACTTCCTTTCTTTATTTGTTCCCAAGTGATATTTTGAGAAATATTTTAACACTGACCAATGAAGTTAGTTCGACTTTTTACTCAGTGAAATCCCTAGTTTCCATTATTTTTCTCTGGTGTATCATGCAAGACATCCTTGACATCAACTAGACTGAAAGATCCAACATACATGGCACTCATTATCACATATGTGAAATCTAACAATCTTCTAGATCCAGTTCACAGTGATGAAGACAGATCCCTTTCAATACCCATCAGATTAAGAAAGCAGAAATTTTAGAAGAATCAAATGCCAGTTTGACTCCTGACCCTTTATACTTCTCTCTAAGTATGTCTCAAACAGTAGACATACTATTTGTTTGTCCTCTAGTGTTACAGTTGCCTCCTTCTCTCAGCAAAAGGAACAAATGCAGTTGATAAAATCAGAACTTAACAAATATAAGCCAGATGTCAAGTAGAAACCCTCCGAGACGCCACAGAACAACCATTACACAGCATGCCTGTCAGAGGGGTGTTGGGAGCAGTGTGGACATAAAAATTAGATTTAGTCCCATTTTCAATATGGTTATAGCTTAAAGAAACTGAGACATACACACTGAGCTGCCAAGTAGAAGGACCATGGATAAACTTCATGGTCCACGAAGATTCTCACTAGGCAAAGAAGGTCAAGGCAGCAGAGAAAAGTTAAGGCACCAAAGACAAATTTAAAATATTTTGCACTCCAGGTACAGCTGAGCCTTCTGTAAACACCACCAGCTTTGACCATCTCTTCATCCCTGGCTATGAGGGAGATCAGCACTGAACCACTGCAATGTTCATCAATATAGGCACCAATAGCATCCCTGACAGCTACCAAAAGAATTTAATGCCTGAGCACTGGAAAGTTTGAGGTATCTACTGCCAGTCCAAGACCTCTGTATGGATGATCATCTGCAAGTTCTCTCCAGCAGGAGTACCACTACTGGGAGAAAGAACAAAATATATCAGAGCATCCAAGGAACTCAGCTGGACCTGGACACAACTTATAGAGTTGGAACAGAAGCTGGACCACACCACTGAAATTATTCAGAGGATGACTTTCAAGAGAAAGATCCAAAGTTTCCTCTCTTGATCTGTTGACAACATTTTACTGATCCAACTGGAGCTTCTGAATGCAAATATGTATCACTCTCTCTCTCCTTTATTTTTTTATTGTGCTCAATTTTCTTTAGTTGCACGAGTGTTAATTTTTGTCAAACTTTTGGTGTGCTTGTGTTTATTCTGAATTTCTCTTTCAATATTTCAACATGTTCTGTAAATATGCATTTATATTCATTGTTTACATATTTAATGGGTTCAATTTCATTCATGCTCAGTTTTTCAAGGAATTTTACTTATATTCTGTATTTAATGTACACAAGTTTTGTTTCAATTATCTTATAAAGAACAACATATATTAAGCATTAAAAGGTTTTATTTTATGCATCATCATCAGCGGTATTCTTACTTTGTATTTTGCTGCTTTAATTGAAGGATTTTACTTCATTACCAAATTTTGCATTTTAATTTTTCTTGTGTTAAGTTTTATGAATCTATGTGTAAAATGGATTTCATTTTATGTTTATAACTACAGCATACTTTATGTAAAGAGTTTTATTATTTCACTCCAGTAATTATGTTTAATGTTTATCTATATCTACATAGCTATTTCCTTTAATTATGTCTCAAGATATTTCAGTGTATAATTTTGCTCTCCTTATTGGTATTGTATAGTTAAGTTCAAATGTAAAACTGTGATCTGTTCCAGTTATCTTTAATTGTTTCTTTCATCTATTACTGTTACTTTTTTACAGTTAAGTATTACCCATTGATATATTTTTCCAACATGTTTTTGTTCATCTCTCACTTCACATCATATTTTTGTTCTCTGTATTGTATTAAAGGAATTGATTTTATGTATGTTTTTCTGTATGTATATGCAAGTCTCAAAAAGTGTATTACCATGTTGATCATCCCGTAACTTATCCCGAGATAAGAAAGAAGGGCTTGCAGTATTCAAATACAATATATCTCAATCTTGCATAGTATTTATTCACTCATAAAAGTTTTAACATTGCTCTTAAGTTCCAATTCTAGAACTAGCTAAAATCTGATTGAGTGCAAAATTCAACCAAAGATGCTACTTTCAGTAGCCTGTCTTATTTTACCTTGTGTATGTAAATACAACTTTGTAACGGTTGCATAGAACAGACATTTCTACACTCTGGTGTCTGATTTCTAACTTATTAACTCCTGAAAGAATGTGTTTAGTGGATAAAATGGGAGAGTTTGGTTTCGACCTTTACAAAAGGCAATTTGTTTCATATTTGAGAACACAAATTCTCATTGGTAAAGTCCAGTCCTTGCTCTGCTATATCTGTTTCTATCTCCTAATTGTGTATGCTTTATTTTAAATTCATTTAAGTTTGTAAAAATTATTCTAATTTAAATACAGTTTTACTAATCCTATCTGATCAGCCACTCCTTTATTTTTCCAATATCTTTTGCAAATAAAGTGTATATTTTAAATTAATTTTCACACACAGTCTTCTGTCTTTCAATCCACCTGTTATAAATCACTAAATTTGTCTTTTCATATACTAAATCCATGAAAATCAGATAACTGTGTGGTTGGTTTGTCAAATCTTAACTAAATATAACAATATTAATTTAATGAACCTCACTCAGTGCCATCTATTTACAAAATATTTCACTAAATTCATAATATAAAAAGTACTAGCTAATTTGACAAAGTAACAAATCATTCATAAAACATTTTGCTCATTACATTAACTATCCAATGTATGCATGGTTAAGTTCAACTGTAATTAACTTAGCTAAACACAAATAATTAAAACACTGATTACTTTTTTAATTTCTTGTTCTTTATCAGCCAGTTTTTCTTTCCAACTGTCTGCCTCTTTCACTTTCATCTCTTCAAGGCTCTTTATCAATTCTTCCTGAAATGAATAAAGATATATTCCAAATTAGGCCAATCCCGCATTATAAACTATTTTTTACACCATTTACTTGTCTTAAATAACGACATATGCAGGTTACTAAGAGAAATTGGAAGTTTTCTAGAAAGGTTAATATCTAAAAGAAATTGACAACAAAATCTGCTGATATTAGTACCATACTGGCCCGATTATAGGGCAATCTCGAATATAAGCTGACCTCCATTTTCAAAAACCATAGGAAAAAAAAAATTGAGTGTCATAACGTCCTTTTTTTAAGTCCATGAAATGCCTTTCTTGTAGAATGTGCATTAAGGAGTTCAGTTTTTTTTGTTTCTGCCAATGTCTCCCAACATTTTCAGTTACACCAAATTTTCTAGCAGTAGTACAATGGTTTGTTTTTCTGGCTCATGCATCACCATAATTTTAAGGTTTACATCATAACTCTGTCATAATCTTTTGTTAATTTGATACTTTCTTGTTCCCTGTCTTTCAATGTGGTCACTCATGCTTGTACAAGCTTTGATCACTTAAATGAGACTCACAGACAACAATTATTATACAATTCAAAATGAGCACAGTTAAAGCAATAACACACCAGCAAAATCAATACTATAACTGATCAGCCTGCAGGTGGATTAGTTACAAGAATTAGTGATGACCGTGAGCAAACATCTGGTGCACCTGCATAGACAGATGCCACCTGGACATTAAAGAACGTGAAAGGCTAGAGTAGGGGGAAGGGGTCTGTGGTTGGCCACAATTATAAGACAACTATGAATTTTACAGCCCAATTATTAATAAAAAACATCACCTTGTAATCGGGCCATTACAGTAATATTATAGTTACTTTCATGGCATTATCTAATGTCTCAAAAGAAAATCACTCAATAAAAAAAAAAGCTAGTTGAAAAATATTATTTCCTGATAATGAACAACAAGCAATAATCTGAGGATAACACATTTTCCTCCTTCATTTCTAATAATGTTGTTTTAGGCCAGGCCTCGACAAATCCCAGGTGCCAGGTCACCATAGCGACTAAAAATTTCATCATGGCACCTTGTATTTTCTCTCATTTTATTTGTGCATAGGGCTGTGCTAAATAGAACTTGAATCTAAAATGGTTGTCAAGGCCTGTTTTAGACTTCCTAAAACAATAGTATCCAAGCAACATCACATTGCTGAGAAAATATTTGCAATACTTTCTATTATCAATGACCTACTAGAATTACAAACTACAAATGCAAAACAAAAACTTACATCCTTTGTATGAATGGTCTTGTAATGGTCAACTTCAGTCTCTAACTTGTAACAACAATCTTCTGTTTCTGCTAACTGGACAGTAATTTCACTTAACTTTTCATCTTTCTTCAAGCATTCAGCAATTATTTCTTCTTCTTTAAACATAAAAGCCACTCTTTCTTCTTGTCTCAAGTTCTCAATTGATCTTTTTTCTTCTCTTAAGTTTTCAGATAATATTTTTTCTGCCTTTAAGCTTTGGGCCAGCCTCTCAACTTCTTTTGAGATATCAGATAACATCTGAGCATTGGAAAAGACTTCAGTTAATCTCTGCTCTTCACTAAAACTTTCTGCACACCTCTGCTCATCCAAAGGGCTTTCTGCACACCTCTGCTCATCCAAAGGGCTTTCTGCACACCTCTGCTCTTCCAAAGGGCTTTCAGCACACCTCTGCTCTTCCAAAGGGCTTTCAGCACACCTCTGCTCTTCCAAAGGGCTTTCAGCACACCTCTGCTCTTCCAAAGGGCTTTCAGCCAACCTCTGCTCTTCCAAAGGGCTTTCAGCCAACCTCTGCTCTTCCAAAGAGCTTTCAGCCAACCTCTGCTCTTCCACGGGGCTTACCGAACACCTCTGCTCTTCCAAAGGGCTTCCAGCCAAATTTTGCTCTTCAACAGAATTTTTGGCCAACCCCTGATCCTCATCAGAGCCTTCAACCAACACCTGCTCCTTGACAGAGCCTTCAACCAACACCTGCTCCTTGACAGAGCCTTCAGCCAACATCTGTTCATTGACAGAACCTTCAGCCAACATCTGTTCATTGACAGAACCTTCAGCCAACATCTTGTTCAATGACAGAACCTTCAGACAACCTCTGCTCTTCAATAGAGCTTACAGCCAACCTCTGCTCTTTGATAAAGCCTTCAGCCAGTATTTCACTTTCACTGAATTTTTCCACTACCCACTCCTCTTTGACAGAGCCTTCAGCCGATGCCTGCACCTCGACAGAGCCTTCAGCCGATGCCTGCACCTCGACAGAGCCTTCAGCCGATGCCTGCTCCTCGACAGAGCCTTCAGCCGATGCCTGCTCCTCGACAGAGCCTTCAGCCAACATCTGTTCTTTGGCAGAACCTTCAGACAAACTCTGCTCTTCAATAGAGCTTACAGACAATATCTGCTCTTTGATAAAGCCTACAGCCTAGTATTCACTTTCACTAAATCTTTCCACTACCCACTCCTCCTCGACAGAGCCTTCAGCCAATGCCTGCTCCTCGACAGAGCCCTCAGCCAACATCTGTGCTTTGGCAGAACCTTCAGACAGACTCTGCTCTTCAGTGGAGCTTACAGCCAACCACTGCTCTTTGATAAAGCCTTCAGCCAGTATTTCACTTTCACTGAATTTTTCCACTACCCACTCCTCTTCGACAGAGCCTTCAGCCAGCCCCTCCTCTCCGACAGAGCCTTCAGCCAGCCCCTCCTCTCCGACAGAGCCTTCAGCCAGCCCCTCCTCTCCGACAGAGCCTTCAGCCAGCCCCTCCTCTTCGACAGAGCCTTCAGCCAGCCCCTCCTCTTCGACAGAGCCTTCAGCCAATCTCTCATCTTCTCTCGAGCCTTCAGCCAATCTCTCATCTTCTCTCGAGCCTTCAGCCAATCTCTCATCTTCTCTCGAGCTTTCAGCCAATCTCTCATCTTCTCTCGAGCTTTCAGCCAATCTCTCATCTTCTCTCGAGCTTTCAGCCAATCTCTCATCTTCTCTCGAGCTTTCAGCCAATCTCTCATCTTCTCTCGAGCTTTCAGCCAATTTCTCATCTTCTCTCGAGCTTTCAATCAATCTCTCATCTTCTTTGAAATATTCATAAGAAGATGCTTCACTAGGCTTTAGTTTCTCAAATACCTGCAAGGCTTCTTCAAACTGTGTACACCAGTTTGCATAATCCTAATTGATTGAGAAAACATTCATTCCTATATTTATATGTAATTTCATAATAAGACTCGTGAATTTACATAACAAAATGACCAGATGCATTATTCTATTAAAAACCATACAAACATCAAAATAATTATAAATTGTTTAGAGTAAATTTTCTTTGTATGTTTCACAAACTCAATATTGGCAACTAATATGTTTTCAAAATTCACCAGAAACCAAACAAATTCAAACAAGAGAATTACAAAATGAAGAACAAGACATCAGTTAAAAAAGTTCTTTTACACTGATATTGGTAATAAGATAAGAAGTACAGACTAGATACTGCAGAACTTTAGAACTATTGCTTTCCAGGGACATCTACACAGAAATTGATAAAGATCAACATAAAGGACTAGTAGTAGATTCAGTTTCTTTTCTTGATCAATCAGAATTACATCTGGAGCTAATCTATATCCAAGATATTAAAACACAATTCAATCATGGTTTAATGTAAACAGAGAGAGAATGTGTGTCACACAATAAATTAATTACAAGTACCTAACTACATTTTACCAACAGTCCTCTATGTTAAAAGAATGTGAAACAGGTTGAGATAAAGAAAGAATTATTATCTTTAGTTATATTCTAATGATAAACAGTATTGTACATAATACACCTAGATTAATACTAGATGGTTTTCAATATATTTTTATAATGATTTTTAAAATACACCCAACTGATCAGATATTCACGAAAATCACAGAATAATGTTATCTAAAATTCCAGATCATTTACAGCCACTTATAAGAGTAACCTAGCTATTGATATGTGCCAAGCTCGTGTACTAATGAAATTGTACTCTCTACCATTCATCACAAAATAATAGAGTATCCAGTGACAGCTTTAAAACATTAAATTCTAAAATCTCCCTTCAAATACACATACAAAAAGTGAAGAATGATGATATTTCTGCAACTGATAAAGAAGCTAATGTTTTAAGTTTATTTTAATACAAATATAAATAACTGGCTATCTGGACTTTGTCCATCACAATGAATTGAACCCCTGAATTGACCATTGTAAGTCCATATATTTACAGCTGACTCTATGGGGACCGTTATCTGTACATAGCCTTCCCTAAATTTTGATTGTTAAACTAACGAGAAGATAGCTAGTGAACAGCAACCACTGTCAACTTGTCTGACCAAATAGTGGGACATGATTGTCACTCTTATAGCACAATTACAGCTCCAAAGTACTTTGCATGTTTTTGTATAAATGGGCTTTGAAACACGAGTCATTGGATTCATAGTCAAGGCACAATAACCATTAGGAAAAGCCCCCCCACCACTCTTTGAAAGCATTCAAATTGTTGGAATATATTTTTTGGACATTTAAGTCACTTTAGAGTGTTATCTAATAAACAAAAATG
>NW_013667646.1:31218-37136 GCF_000517525.1 Limulus polyphemus
CACGAGTCTATTGGATTCATAGTCAAGGCACAATAACCAGTTAAGGAAAACGCCCCACCCCACCACTCTTTAGAAAGCTATTCAAATTTTTGGAATATATTTTTTGGACATTTAAGTCACTTTAGAGTGTTATCTAATAAACAAAAATGATAGAATGTTTCTATCCCTTCTCTCAATAATCTTTATATATTTACACTATGACGTATATACTCAATGCATCAGCAGATTACTTTGTATAACAGCACATACCAACTGATCATTCACATTAACTGTTGGAAAAATCCTATGGAGAAGTTTTTTTGTCTTCAGGTGTTCCTCTGTCAGACTGTTGTTTAATTTCTAAAAAAAAAAATGTTTTTATTATAATCTTTCACTTTTAAGATGTACCTTCTTTTAAGCTAAATCACAGTGAATATAAAAAGCTAAAAATCAGTAAAAGCGGGTTTGTTATTTCTACATTTTTACACAAGATATCAGTTTTGAGTTTTACTTTTATAACCGACTTTTTTAGGATAAACTTAAAACTGGGTAGAATAATAATTAAAATGTCTCAAACTGGTCTTTTTACTTCATTTACTTAATTATTTTACTCCAATGATCCACATGAGACTTTATAAAATGAATGAGTAATGGGAACTCCAAAGTGACAAAATTATCATGTTTGGATAATTTATTTTATATATTATTATTATTATAAGAACTTACTTATCTAGATGTTAATTACTCCACCAGAATGCATTTTTATTATTTTATAGATTTCAAAATTGTAATTCATTATCATCTAACCAAGACACTACACTCAGCTAGCCACATGCTCCATCACATACTTAAGGGTTAATCCCTTCAGTAACATCCAACCAAGATACTACACTCATCTAACTACAAAGCTGCATAACTTATATGAGGGTGATCCCTTCAGTATCACCTAAATACCTATACTCAGCTAGCCACAGGTTCTACCATTAACATAAGGATTAATACCAAACATTATTAACCATGATTAAAAAGGTTAACAGACACACACCTATAAATATTTTTCTACTTTTTTCCTGGATTTTTTCTGACCCTAATACTTTTGTTTCCTATCACCTAACTAAAAATGCTACTTATTTTTTTTAAATAATACATATATATAAATACATTAAACACTTTAAAGTAAGAAACAAATACCGTAAGATGAAAAATTTGCTCCATACCACAAATGCAGTTGATTGGTTTAATAGAACTGGATTATTTGTTAATTTGGACACATTAAGTTCTGGAATATTTTAGTATCCTTAAATTAATTAGGATACTAATTTGTATCTTGTAATA
This sequence comes from Limulus polyphemus, assembly GCF_000517525.1. Classification (NCBI taxonomy): domain Eukaryota; kingdom Metazoa; phylum Arthropoda; class Merostomata; order Xiphosura; family Limulidae; genus Limulus; species Limulus polyphemus. The sequence continues at coordinate 32,533 of NW_013667646.1, forward strand.
CCATAATGCCTTGCTGAAACATGCATTAATCCCATTAAAAGAAACAAAAAAAACACCTTTTCTATTTCCTTATCTTTGGCAGCTAGTCTCTCTGTCCAGCTCTGTTCTTCTTTAGCTGCATTTTCCTGGAGCCTGGCAAGAAATTCCTCCTGACAGCAAAGTAATGGCATATTAGGGATTATTTCAAATCATTCAGCTGATTTAATTAACTGTATACAAATATACCTTTTCACAAAGCCAACAAAAGATACAGAACACTTGCACATACCAAAAATAGTATTCTTTAAGTGCAATACTGTGTGCACACTAATTAAATGTTGGTTTAGTAATATATTCAGGGGTGAAATTCAGGTGGAATGCAACATAACACAATAATGGCACTAATTTGGCTTTGGCTGTCGGAATGCAGTACCAGCATGAACTCCACCAAGCATATCTATGTATGTAGAACACTTCATCTCATCTATTCTTACAAACCGTTGTTAACTCTTGATGTGACACTGGGTTCAACAGATCATGGTAAGTATATTATTTTTGCAAATTTCACAAACAACTGAAATTGCACAATTTTAATGTTTTCTTCACAGTCAGGCTAAGCATCTTGTTTTGATGAAGCCATTATTGAACATAGACTCATAGTTATTTGTACAGATGATACTTCTACAATGCTGGGTGTAAAATCTGGAGTAGCAACTCACTACATCAAAACTTTCCAAATCTTGTTATTTGGCACAGATCAGAACTTTCTGTTGCCGACACCATTAAGAAAGTTTCTGGAATGAATAATTTCAAAATGTTTATGGACAAATTGTAGAGTACTTATCATGTTTCTCCCAAAAATCAGAGACAGCTTTCAGAATGTGCAAAAGCAATAGAAGTTCAGATTTTAAAAGTAGAGACTGGTATCCACCAACAAGATGGGTGGCTTCCAGTTTCAATGCTATGAAAACTGTCTGGAACACCTACAAGCATTATTCTGAAGCTTCAGAAGACACCTCAAGAGACCCAAAACAAAGAGTAACTTATAATGGATTAAAATTATGATTCTCTTCAGTGTAATTCATGAAAAATTTTGGTATTACGTATGATTCTCATCAGGAAATGAGTAAACTGTATGGAATTCTAATAAGAAGTCTCATTAATGGATGCCTCAGTTTAATTTGTCACCAAACAAAGATATTTAAATTATGATGGTAAACCCAGTGCAAGGAGCAAAAAGTTTTTTGAAGCTGAAATTGATAGGAAAAATTTTTTAATGTAAAACTCCATGAAGGATGGACATGTGTAGCTGAAATTGATAGGAAAATATTTTCTGAGAAGCATACAAAAAAATCTCAAACGATGCCTTCTATCAACCAGATCACCTCAACAGAAACAGAAGAATAACAACTCAGTTGAAACTTCAGAACAGAATGAATACCATTCTTATACTATGAAAGTTAAGGTTCTTCACAAGAAATTTTGACCAGATGAAGTCTTCATCGGTTATGGTGAGGAAGAAATGGCCTCTCTTCACAAATGGTTTTGTCTTCAAACTAAACAAATCATCTGTTTGTTATGAGAGTTCAAAGAAACCAGGGGTAAAGTCATAGATGAAAATCTTCAAAATAAAAAAAATGTACCATTCCAGTTTTGACGCCTGAATACGAGCATGAATTTAGTCAAATTAACTTTATAACAACCAAAACTTAAACACTCTTTCCATTAAAAGTGTTTTGACTCTTAATATCAAATTCAATGGCCCTCCTTTGTGAATGAACTAGATTCATATGTAAAATGTTGGATAAACCAGAGACATCACTCAACACTTGAAACAAGTGGATTTGATGAGGGAGACTCTATGGAAGGTGTTTTGGATATCAAAATGTTTTCCCATAATTATTATTATATGCAAAAGGGATTTTTGTTTTTTCAAATCCTTTGTGATTTTCAAAATAAAAAAATTAAGTAATATATATTATTTTTTACTCAATAAAACAATTGAAATTTAGATGAGCTATGACTGATGTTGGAGTGTCCAATTGGAATGTTGTAAAGTTTCAACACCACTCCAGCACTTTTTCTAACTTGCAGTAAGTTAGAAAGTCATCAATTTTATGATTTTCTTTTTTGTATGCAAATATGTTATAAAGTTCTTTAAAAAGCAGTATTTTAAGGCTCTTATCAACAACTTAAAAAAATCCAAAGAACAGAAATTGCAAAAATCCAAATCGTAAAGACAATAATGCCACTTTTATCACCGACACGAAGACAGATAGTATTTTAGTATTTCACCCCAGGATATATTCTTTGCCTAATATATATGGATTAAATAGCAAAGACATCTTCACCAAAAATTGACAGATGATATCAAACAAGGAAAGAAATTGTTCCCTTAGAAGTGGAAGTTATTTGTTAACTTTCCTTAATTAATTTAACACGAACATTTGTCCCATGCAAGCATACTAGGTGTTTTCTATTTCATTTATTTAGTAATGTGAACACGTAAAGTTCACCAAAAACTTTGCTAAATTTTCATGCATACACGTATAGTTCACCAAAAACTTTTCTAAATTTTCATGCATACATGTATATGTAAGGTTACATGAAACAATGGCCAAGGAATGTGGCTAAGTTCCTTTTGCCCCAGATAACCATTGTTCTGTATCATTTTTCTATGGCATCAAGTGCATCTTCTCATCAAAAGACTGCCATGAAAGCAGGCAGCAATGTTTTCCACTGGTAGGTCAGGTGATACCATAAAATGTGTAACCTCTTATTTATCTATTGGAATGTCCAACAGTAATGTATTTAGCATATTCAACCTGAGAAGGATGAACTGAAAAAATATCTATACAAAGGGAAGCTTACTTTTTGTTAAAAGCTTGTTCCAGGAACTAAATGATATTGAACTCTACTTGTTCTTCTTAAAAGTCTAATTGCCTCTTCACTATTCCACAAAATACACACAAAAATTGAACAGACTTATAATTTTCCTTTTATTAACTAATAAACAACAGTTCAAATTGCAGTACTCATTCAGTCTGTATTACAAAGATACAAACTTCAAAAATAATGAATGAAGATTGCCTCACACTCAACAGGTCCAATAAATGTTTCAAGCAGAAAAACTTCACAAGAAGATAATGAACACAATCAATTAGTGATTAATAACAATGTTTGCTTTGTGAAAGCAAATAAAGAAATTGTAATTCAGTCCAAACATACTGTCCAAAACTAATTACATCTAATTTTTTCATGAAACAAAACAAAAAGAATTTTTCACCCTTATGTTTGGCTTATATTTACATACAATGTAATCACATTTTTCTCATTGTCGTACAAATTGGTTTCTTTTTTGTAGCTATATGCAAGTTACATTTCAGACTTTGGCAAATTTATTTTTAAAATAAATTATCTTAGTGCTGTATGTTCCATCAGCCTTTGTTTCTATTTCTGTTCTTGCTTCCATTTCACTTATTCAGGTTTACATGTTGAAATATATTCAAACCTCTATCAATACTTGCCTATTTTCTTATAACTTTATTTACTCTATAGACAGTACATGTAATTTACAGGTTACCTGACAACCTACTTGGATAGAGGATTTACTTCTAAAGTTGTTGTGATGAAGTGTTTTTACAGTTCACATTTATATTCAGAAGCTGCATTAGCACAGAATTCTGCTTCATATAAGCACAAAGTTTTAATAAAAACAAAAAATAACAGCACTAAGTTTCTAAAATGGAGATGTAACAAAAGAAATTAAATATTATATATCATACTCTGTGACACTAAGTTGTTGAGGAATTCATTAGGTTTAAATCCGCTTTATTTTCTAGTTATATTGGTTGTCATTTCAAAATGAAAGGCACCTACCTCACCTTACTGGTTAAAAATCCTATGATAATTTATAAGCCATTAAAACAGTAATGTTCTATTCATATAACTTAACCATTAATATAATTTCTTACCACTTGTACAAGTAGAGATCTGTAATGACTAGCTTGTTTCTCTAAGGCCATTTTTGCTTCTATAGTCTCAGCTAGCTTGGTCCCAGTTGTTTCTAATTCTTTTTCTAACATTTTGGTTACATTTTGATGTTCAGAGGCTTCCAGGTAAAGCTGATCCTGGCTGGACTTCTTTAATGATTCCTTTTCAAATAGGTCTTGATCAGCAAATGTATCTGAAGCCGCTTCTTGAAATGCTTGTAGCCAGTTATCAAAGTCCTGGTTCAATAAAAGAAGAAATCTAATATTCTTAAAAGAAATTTTTTTTTTATTATGCTTTAAAATATCTCTTACACAAAGCTGATTTATAACTCACCATTTGAAGGAACAATTGTTTTTTCTTTAATTAAACTTGAACATTTTCACAATTACACTTATGACTTTCATTGAAAGTTATATTCAAGTGTAATTATAATAAAAGGCTTATTAATTTGGCTCATGGAAACAGCATCCAGTCTACATATTTTATAATAGTAAATCTCTTTTGATAGCAACACCATGGTGTCTATATATTTTATATTAATAATTGTTCAGATGGAAGCAGAATCCCGTCTACATATTTTATATTAATAATTGTTCAGATGGAAGCAGAATCCCGTCTACATATTTTATATT